>NW_026251303.1:0-84884 GCF_024521655.1 Durotheca rogersii
AGGATTTAATCGCTTAATTTAACGACGGATTCTTTAGTTTCCTAAGCGCTATCCTTATTAAGTAAATAACCTATATTAAGATATTTAGCTTCGATATTTAATATATATCCGGTAAAAAATACTTCGCTACGGACGGTTTCTTACGTAAACCTAACGGCCTAAGTAACGACGACGACGATTAATAAGAAAGCGATATAAAGAACTTTATTAATATATAGCTTAATATAATATACGTAAATATAGTCGTATTACTTAACGTCGTCGAATAATCTAGCGATAAAGCCCTATCGTTATAACCGCCGAAAGAATAATCGATAAAATCGTAAGAAATAGTAACGTTTCTTACGCGATTTTAACTACCTAGCCGATTAAAAAATAACCGATTAATAAGGTATTAAAAGTAATAAACCCGGTTTAAAAAGGAAGCGCTTAAATACGTCGTTTCGGAGGATATCCTATAGAGGAAGCCCGAGAAGTATAAGGACATGCGACGAATTATCGACTAGGAGAAACTACGTAAAGCTATAGCTAAGGATTATTACGAGGATTTCGGCTATAGGGAACGTACTTCGACTTACGATCGAATAGCTAAACTATATTACTAACGCGGTATATTTAAATACGTCGCCCGAAAGGTTAAATCGTATCCTAAATACTAAAAAGGAAATAATATCCGAAAGGTCGATCTTACTTTATATAACGAGCTAATTAACGTTCTTACTTACTAAGTAATAAACGTATAATATATATTAATAAATAACGGATTTATCGTAATAATTAAAGTACGAAACGAATTATCCGGTTTTCTCGAAGCCCGAGCTATTAAAAAATAGATTCTAAGACGATCGCTAAGTTCCTTTAGGAGTAGATATTCCTATAGTACGGCGTACCCTTAGTAATTAAATATAATAATAATTCCGAAAATAAAAAGGAAGTCCGTAAAGTAATAAAGCTAATTAATACTAAAGTTAAAATCGGTACTACTTATTTCCCGTAATTCTAAGGTATAATCGAAGTTAGGTATAAAGTAATTCGCGAAGGCCTTATAAAAGGTATAAACGGTAGCGATCGGAGGTAAACGAACCTATTAAAGGTAATTATATAAATAAATAAGACCTCGACGCGCTTATACGGAATATCGCTATACGAATTAATATATAAGCGTAAGATTATTATCCTAATAGAAACCGTTATCTTAACTTAACGTATTATAAATTAAAAGAATATCCTAAACCGAGAGTCGCTTTTAGCTATACGCGTACGATTAATCGAAAGATATTAGGAAGATATATTAACCGTAGCTAAGGTTTTAGCGGTTAAATATAAGGAAGTTACCCGGTATTAAGATAAGAAGAACGCTTACTAGATACGAAAAAAGCCTCTAAAAACCGACGACCTCGTACTATTATACGATACGTTACGATATATAAATAAATCGATAGCCGTAAAACTAAAGTACTACTAGAAGAAACCGTACCTAATCGCCGAAGATTTAAGCTATAGTCGTTATAAGTTTAAAGAACTAGATAAAGTTACGCTATTATATCCGGTTTTAGGCTATAAACTACGGAAATATATTTAAAATACTAATAGGTTTTAAGAGCTAAAGAACCCGGAGGAAGACGAATAAACTATACGCTTACTCCCGATTAAATATAAGAACTAGGAATCGACGATTACTAACGACCCTTAAGCTAAAGGAGGCCTAGAGCTTATACCCTCGGTAATCGACGACGAAAAAGAAAAATAATTAGCCCCGAACGATAAGGTATAAATTATAATAGAAATACTAAATAAAAAGCTTAAAGGATATAAAAGTTATACCTAACGATAAACCTAGACTAAAAAGATCGACCCGACTTAATAAATAACCTTCTTACTATAATACGATAAGATTATAGTACCTTAAAATAACCTACCTATATCGATTAAAGAGTAATAAAGCCTAGGAACTTAATATATAGTCGCTCTTTTAAGTAGGAAAGGAAAGAAGTTATCCCTATATAGTTATTAAACCGGTAGCTTATATACGAAATTAATACCTTAAATTATAATACTAATAAATACGTCCCTCCTATCTTTTACTTTAAAAGAAAGTATATTTCTATAGATTATTAACGCCGATTAACGCGTTCTTATACTTAAATAAGTTATCCTTTACGTTTATCGTTAAGAATCCGGGATATTAATATCCTAATATTACGTAATTATTATATTTTAATATAGGTATATTTTAATATTTAAAGAGAAAGTAAGGAAAGTAATTCATATTAATAAAAGTAAAAGAAAAAAAGGAAAGAAAAGAAATACGCGTTTAAAAATAAGCTAGAAGTAACGTATATCCGCCGATTAATACCTTTCTTTTCCTCTTTATCTTCTTACTTTATCCTTTATTTATTAGTTATTAAGAAAACTAAAAACTTACTTACTTCCCGACCCCCGAAAAGTAGCGATCTTCGAGTTTATTATAAATAGTAACTCCTTTTCCGTTATTCGTATCATAAGCGGGTATACGGCTTAGTTTAAATCCTTTATTAAAGGGAAGTTACGATCTATTCTCGCCCGTAAGTAAGTAAACCATTCGTTACGAAATTTATAACGTATTCCGTTAATAAAAAAGAAATAAACGCCGTAGGAGTATCCGAAGATACGATCGGGGGCTAGCGATCGGTAGGAAAAGAAGGGCTATATGCCCGCGTATTTAGCGGTATCGGAAGAGGCGAGCCGGCGTTCGTAGTACTAATAAGATACCTCGTTAGGTACTTTATATTATTAAACGAATAAGCTAGCGACGTAACGAAAGTCTATCGTTAACCGACGGAAATACTTACTAACCGGGCCTTTATTATTAATCTTTATAAATAACGTCCGGCGGCGAAAGGATTAAACGTAACGGACGAGGAATATAACGTAACTTTAAAGGTAGGTAACCTCCTAAAAGTCCTTACTTATAATCTCTTATACGATATACCGGCCGGTTACCGGCTTACCGAAAAAATAAAACTAAACGTTATAAATTATCTTATTATTAATTAATATAACCTTCGATTAATAGATCTTATTAATATTAAAAACTATATACCTAACGTTATTAATTTATTACCCGAATTTCTTTAATACCTCGGAATTACCGGCCGATAATTACTTTCGGGCTTTAGTTTAACGGGCGGAAGTACGGGATATACGGTACCTACTAAGGCTTAGGGATTAGCCGATTAACGTCCCGGAATTCCTCGGTAAAGGATAAGCGGCGGAAGGATTCGTCGGGTTACTTATTTATTAGGTTTATCGATAGCGGTATCGACTTAGCCCGTTAATACCTTACGGCTTTTTTCTTATCCTCCTTAGCCTTCTTAAACGCTCCGGCGATTTCTTCGTCGGTAATCCCCGTAGCCTTTAACTATTCGAATAGCTTAAGGACGGACGCCCGGTTTAATTTAAGGAGTTACTTCTAGATAATAAGGTTTATTATATATATATATATAAGAAAAAGAGAGATAGGAACGACGAAATTATAAATCTAGAATTAAAAAAAATCGAAAAACGAATTAAAACGAAAATAAAGGACCTAAGGAAAGGAAGAAAGGAAGTAAATCGGACCGTAAAATAACGAGAAATAAAAGGAAAGGTCGGACGAGAACGAAAGAATCGAATACGTTACCTAGGTCGTAAGTACCGTACTTAAAAGAATCTCGATAATACCTACCTTAACCTACGTTTAATTACGAATCTACGAACGTACGTACTTATTATTTTATTAAAAGTATATAATAAGAAGCTATAAGTTAACGTATTTCCTATTATAGCTTTATACGTACGTAGGGAAACGCGCTTTCTTAAAGCGTTAGCCGTAAAGGTATATCTAACTATATCGTCGATACGTCTCCCTCCCTTCCTTTCTTTTTCCTCTTTAGGTATCTTATTCCGAAAACCTTTCCCCTATAATTATTATATTCCTATTAATCTCTAGCCTACCTTTCTTATTATTAATTTAAATTCTTATTTTTACCTTTAACTTATTATCTTTTTCTTTCCTTTCCTTAATTCTTTTTATTTATTTTTACGATATCTTTCCCCCGCTCCGTCGGAATTCCCCTCTCCTTCTCCCTTCCTTCCGTTTATAGAGACGTACGTCGCGCCGATCTAACCGACTTAATTAAACTCCTATGGGAGATTTACGGTAATAAAGATAACTAAAGTAATATAAAGGAATATTAACTTAATACTTTAGATAATTACGATTCGGGAAAGGGTCCGATCGAGCTAGGATCCGATATAGCCTAAGCCTTCCGGCTATCCGCTAATCGATCCCGAACCATAAACTAATAGTAGTAAGAATAAACGAAAGTAACCCTAGTTAACTCTTTCGTTTATATCGCCTGCTACGACTACCTTATTAACGAAGATATCCGCGCCTTTTATATTATAACTAATTACGACCTTAAAGGCCGAAAGGCGGCCTTCGAAATAAACCCGTATTAAACGATAAGCTACCGATCGGTAGAATCGTTTAACTTCCTAACCCGCTAGTACCTTCTCGATAACCCTACTTTTATTTTAATCTTTACGATTTATACGGATTTAATAAACCCCGAACGAGTTATTACCGATCCTTTAAAGTTTTCCTAAGCTTACTTTATTATAATATTATACCTCCCTAAGCCCCGGAAACTATTTAGCTTTAATATAGTTAGGAACGGCGCCTTTAATCGGGCGACGTACGCGCTCGGTTAATTACGGCGAGCGTAGGAAGATAATAATCTCGAGCTTAATATAATCCCTTAATTTACTTATTACGTCGCGTTAATAAACTAATAAGATAGCTTTAGTTACGGTTTTTAAAGCGGTATTCTACCGTATCTTATCTTTAAACGATCGATCGAAGTCGCGCGTTAAGCCTAAGAAAATAAGGGCCTCGACCTTCTTAATATTATAAGAAAGTACGCCGAAGTAGTAAAGTAATTTTATAACGTTTAGGTTTTAAAAGAAGGGATTAATATCGTTAAGCGTTTCCGGTAAGCCGTAAATTACTAAAAGCGAATTAACCTTATTAACGCTATAACGTCCGCTTAGAATACGCCGATCGACGAATCCCCTAACCGTAAATCCTCCGTCCGCTCGATCGCGTAAACGAAGGTCCGCCGTTCCTTTATAGCCTTAATACCTAACCCCTCTTACTTCCTCGTATCGGTAAATGCCGACCTACGTTACGACGACCTCGTTAAGGTTACGACCCGCCTTTTTCCTTTCCCCGGCCTAGTAAGGATTAAAGCTTTCTAGTCCGGAGAAACCTCTATATCTTATAGATAGAAGGAAGATACCTAGTTAACCCTCGGGACGCGCCTGCTACCTTACTATTCCCCTAACTAAGAAAGCTAAAACGAAACTAAGAAGAAGGTAGTCGAAATAAAAAAAGAAAACGCCGATCGGGTTAGATCGGCGAGGATAAACCGGGTTAAGTTAACCGTAAAGTAATAAAAGAGCCTTCTTATAATATTAAACGAAAAGCTAAAGGTACGACGGTAATAATTAAATAATAACCGGTAGAATAAAGTTTTGCGGTAATTTTTAAGGGGAGATATTAATCGGGATATACCGTACTATCCTTTTTAATTTAATTATCCTTTACGGTATAATTAAACTAAGGAAGCTATAGTAATACGATAAGACATATCCTCTTAATATATTACGTAATACGCTACGATAGGCCCTATACCTATATAAAATAACCATAGCTTCCGTAAGTACGGGATATGTTATACTTATTATTTAATTTATTACTTAGTTAGATTATTATCTTTATTATTTTTACCTTAATTAAAGATTCGTTTTTATCATTAGATTCGTCGTTCTCCGATTAATATATCTATCTTAGTTATAAGCGCTTAAGTTACTTCGTCGTACCGCTATAACCGAATAAGTAACTTTTACGTTTTACCCCTTTTCTCCCCTTACCTCTTATACCCTCGGGCTAGCGACTATTATATCTCTACGACTAAGGGGCATAGCTAAGATACGATAACTATATTAAATTCCTTGCCTTTCGATTAGTATAGCGATACTAGTTTCATCTACCTTAGACCATCGTACGTACTATAGTCTTCGATAGAGTATACTTTCGAGTGAACCTATCCGGGTCTCTAGCATCGCGTACGCTCTGCTCCTCCTTAATAGTTAACCCCGAACGATAAAGGGTAAATTATAGTAAAAATACTTAATAAAAAGCTTAAAGGATACGAAGTTATACCCGACGATAAACCCGGACTAAAAAGATCGACCTAACTTAATAAATACCCCCCTTATTATAATACGATAAGCTTATAGTACCTTAAAATAACCTACCTATACCGATCGAAGAATAATAAAGCCTAGGAGCTTAACATATAGTCGCTTTCCTAAGTAAGGAAGGAAAGAAGTTATCCCTATATGGTTATTAAACCGGTAGCTTATATAAGAAATTAATACCTTAAATTATAGTATTAATAAATACGCCTCTCCCTATCATTTACCTTAAAGAAAGTATGTTTCCATAGATTATTAACGCCGATTAACGCGTTCCTATATTTAAATAAGTTATCCTTTACGTTTATCGTTAGGAATCCGGGATACTAATATCCTAGTATTACGAAACTATTATGTTTTAACATAGGTATATTTTAATATTTAAAGGAAAAGTAAGGAAAGTAATTTATATTAGTAAAAGAAAAAGGAAAAGAAAAGGAAAACGCGTCTAAAAATAAACTAGAAGTAATATATATCCGCCGATTAATACCTCTCTTTTCTTCTTAATCCCTTTACCTTATTCCTTATTCATTAGTTACTAAGAAAATTAAAAACTTACTTACTTCCCGACCCCCGGAACGTAACGATCTTCTAGTTTATTATAGCTAGTAACTCCTCCTTCGTTACCCGTATTATAAGCGGATATACGGCCTAGCTTAGATCCTTTATTAGAGGGAGGTTACGATCCATTCTTACTCGTAAGTAGGTAAACCGCTCGTCCCGGAATTTATAACGTATTCCGTTAATAAAAAAGAGGTAAACGCCGTAGGAATACCTAAAGATACGATCGGGAGCTAGGGATCGGTAAGAAAAGAATAGCTATATACCCGCGTACTTAGCGGTATCGGAAGAAGCGAATCGGCGCTCGTAGTATTAATAAGGTACCTCGTTAAATACCTTATATTATTAAACGAATAAACTAACGACGTAACGAGGATTCGTCGTTAACCGACGGAAATACTCGTTAACCGGGTCCTTATTATTAATCTTTATAAATAACGTCCGACGGTAAAAGAATTAAACGTAACGGATAAGAAATATAATATAGCTTTAAAAGTAAGTAACCTCTTAAAAATCCTTACTTAAGATCTCTTACGTAATATATCGGCCGGCTACCGGCTTACGTAGAAAATAAAACCGAACGTTATAAATTATTTTACCATTAATTAATTTAATATTTAATTAATAAATCTTATTAATATTAAAAGCTATATATTTAGCGCTATTAATCTATTACCCGAATTCCTTTAATACCTCGGAACTACCGGCCGATAATTACTTTCGGGCTCTGGTTTAATAGGCGGAAGTACGGGATATACGGTACCTATTAAGGCTTAGGGATTAGCCGATTAACGTCCCGGAATTTCTCGGTAAAAGGTAAGCGGCGGAAGGATTCGTTAGGCTATTTATTTATTAGGTTTACCGGCGGCGATATCGACTTAGCCCGTTAATACGTTACGGCCTTTTTCTTATTCTCCTTAGCCTTCCTAAAGGCCCCGGCGATCTCCTCGTCGGTAATCTCCGTAGCCTTAAGCTATTCGAATAGCTTAAGGGCGGACGTCCGGTTTAGTTTAAGGAGTTACTTTTAGAGGGTAGGGTTTATTATATATATATATAAGAAAAAGAAAGATAGAAACGACGAAATTATAAATCTAGAATTAAGAAAAATCGAAAAACGAATTAAAACGAAGATAAAGAACCTAGGGAAAGGAAAAAAGGAAGTAAATCGGACCGTAAAATAACGAGAAATAAAAGGAAAGGTCGGACGAAAACGAAAGAATCGAATACGTTACCTAGGTCGTAAGTACCGTACTTAAAAGAATCTCGATAATACCTACCTTAACCTACGTTTAATTACGAATCTACGAACGTACGTACTTATTACTTTATTAAAAGTATATAATAAGAAGCTATAAGCTAGCGTATTTCTTATTATAGCTCTATACGTATACGGGGGAACGCGCTTTCCTAAAGCGTTAACCGTAAAGGTATATCTAATTATATCGTCGATACGTCTCCCTTCCTTCCTCTCTTTTTCCTCTTTAAGTATCCTATTCCGAAAACCCCCCCCTATTATTATTATATTCTTATTAATCTCTAGTCTACCTTTCTTATTATTAATTTAATTTTTTAACTTTACCTTTAACTTATTTTTTTTTCCCTTTTTCTTTTAATTTTTTTATTTTTATTTTTATAATATCTTCCTCCCGTTCCGCCGGAATCCTCTTCTCCTTTTCCCTTTTCTCCGTTTATAGAGACGTACGTCGCGCCGATCTAACCGATTTAATAGAATTCTTATAAGAGATTTATAGTAGTAAAGATAACTAAAGTAATATAGAGAAGTATTAGCTTAATACTCTAGATAATTACGATTCGGGAAGAAGCTAGATCGAGTTAAGATCCGATATAGCCTAGGCCTTCTAGTTATCCGCTAATCGACCCCGAACTATAAATTAATAATAATAAGAGTAAACGAAAATAACCTTAGTTAATTCTTTCGTTTATATCGCCCGTTACGACTACCTTATTAACGAGGATATCCGTATCCTTTATATTATAATAAGCTACGACTTAAAAGATAGGAAGGCGGCCTTCGAAGTAAATCCGTATTAAACGATAAGCTATCGATCGGTAGGATCGTTCGATTTCCTAACCCGCCGATACCTCCTCGATAACCCCGCTTTTATTTTAATCTTTACGATTTATACGGATCTAGGAAACCCCGAACGAATTATTACCGACCCCTCGAAGTTCTCCTAGGCTTATTTCGCCGTAGCGCTATACCTTCCTAAGCTCCGAAGACTATATAGCTTTAATATAGTTAGGAACGACGCCTTCGATTAAACGGCGTACGCGTTCGGTTAGTTATAGTAAGCCTAGGAAAGCGATAACCTCGAGCCCGATATAACCCCTTAATTTACTTACTACGTCGCGTTAATAAATTAATAAGATAACTTTAATTACGATTTTTAAAGCGGTATTTTACCGTATCTTATCTTTAAACGATCGATCGAAGTTACGCGTTAAGCTTAAGAAAATAAGGAGTTTAATTCCTTTAATATTATAAGAAAATACGCCGAAGTAGTAAAGTAATTTTATAACGTTCGGGTTTTAAAGGAAGGGATTAATATCGTTAAGCGTTTCCGGTAAGCCGTAAATTATTAAAAGCGAATCGACCTTATTAACGCTATAGCCTCGGCGTAAAGTACGCCGATCGGCGAGCCCCTTAGCCGTAAATCCTCCGTTTGGTTTATCGGGTAAGCCGAAGTCTACCGTTCCTCTATAGCCTTAGTACCTAACCTCCCTTACTCCTTCGTATCGGTAGATACCGACCTACGTTACGACGACCTTATTAAGGTTACGACCCGCCTTTTCCTTTCCCGCGGCCTAGTAAGGATTAAAGCTTTCTAGTCCGGGAAGATATCCATATCCTATAAGTAAAGGGAAGATATTTAATTAACCCTCGGAACGCGCCTATTACCCTACTATTCCCTTAACTAAGAGGGCTAAGCCGAAACTAAGAAGAAGGTAGCCGAGGTAAAGAAGAAATACGCCGATCGAACTAAATCGGTAAAGGTAAACCGGGCTAAGTTAGCCGTAAAATAATAAAAGGACTTTCTTATTATATTAAACGATAAACTAAAAGCCCGTCTTTAATAATTAAATAATAACCGATAAAATAAAGTTTCGCGGTAGTTTTTAAGGAGAAATATTAATCGAAATATACCGTACTATCCTTTTTAATTTAATTATCCCTTACGGTATAATTAAACTAAGAAAGCTATAATAATACGATAAAATATACCCTCTTAATATATTACGTAATACGTTACGATAAGCCTTATACCTATATAAAGTAACTATAGCTCCCGTAAGTACGGGTTATACTATATTTATTATCTAATTTATTACCTAGCTAAATTATTATCTTTATTATTTTTACCTTAATTAAAGATTCGTTTTTATTATTAGATTCGTCGTTTTCCGATTAATATATTTATTTTAATTATAGGCGCTTAAGTTACTTCGTCGTACCGCTATAACCGAATAAGTAACTTTTGCGTTTTATCCCTTTTCTCCTCTTACTTCTTATGCCTTCGGGATAGCGACTACTATATCTCTACGACTAAGGGGTATAACTAAGATACGATAACTACATTAGATTCCTTATCTCTCGATTAGTATAGCGGTACTAATTTCATTTATCTTAGACCATCGTACGAGCTATAGTCTTCGATAGAGTGCACTTTCGAGTAAACCTATCCGGGTCTCCAGTATCGCGTACGCTCTGCTCCTCCTTAATACGAGGAAAGGCGCTTTTCTAAAACGTTAGCCGTAAGGATATATCTAATTCTATCGTCGATACGTTTCCCTTCCTTTCTCTTTTTTTTCTCTTTAGGTATCCTATTTCGAAAACCCCCCCCCCTATGATTATTATATTCTTATTAACCTCTAGCCTGCCTTTCTTATTATTGATTTAAATTCTTATTTTTACATTTAACTTATTACCTTTTTCTCCCTCTCTTTAATTCTTTTTTTTTTATTTTTTACGATATCTTCCCCCCGCTCCGCCGAAATCCCCCCTTTCCTTTTCCCTCTCCTCCGTTTATAAAAACGTACGTCGTACCGATCTAGCCGACTTAATAAAACTCCTACGGAAGATTTACGGTAACGAAGTATCACGGTTTTAAGAGCTATTCGCTAGGTAAAAGCCGTATATTAATGAACTAAAGCTAAACGAGGAGGAAAAGAAGAAAAAAGATACGCCGTATAGGCCGTACTTATAATAGCTAGCCCTATCTTCCGTAGGTACTGGTTACGTACTATGCCCTAGTACTAGCTAAGGCCTTATAATAAGTATAGCTTATTATATAAGGTCCCCTCCCGGAAAAAAAAAGTACGCCCTACCGTCCTTTTTCTTTAGCGTCTAGCCCTAATAACCTAACCCGTTTTCTTCCCGCGCCTTAGGATACGTACCGTATCCTTAGGTACTACCTCCGTTCCCCTGGTTATATTAATCGCTTCCCGGGTTATTACTTTCGTTTCTTAGGGTATTAATATATCCCTAGGGCCTCTTCCTTTTCCGTTTTATTCGTTTCCCGGGGTATTAATGCCTCCTGGGTATAGCTTCCTTTCTCTTCTTCCCGGCGGTTATACTATACCCCGGGGTCTCCTCCTCTTCCGTTTCCTTCCCGGGGCCTTTCGTCTCCCGGGGTACTACGACGGGCGCCTCTAGCCCCCCGGCGCTCTTCCCCCGGGTCTTATTCTTCCCTAAGATTTCCTCCTCCTTCTCCTCCTTTCTTTTCCTCCGTAAGTCTCCCGGGTTTCTTCGCTTACCGGATACGCCTTCCCGGTAGCTACTTCCTCCCGAGAGCCCTTCCTCCTCCTCCTAAGGTATTACCGGCGTTCCGGGTATTATCTAGTCCCCCGGTATATCATTTCCCTAGGGCCGCCGTTTCCGTCTCCCGGGTTACGTTATCTGCTTCCTAGGCTACTATCTTCGTTCCCCGGGATATTACTACTTCCCGGGAGCTACTAATCCCGATCCTCTTATTAAACCGTAAAGCTTTAAAGCCTTACGTACGAAGTCGTAATTATAGGGCGCCTATTAGGTCTAGCCTAACTCCCGTAGCCACGGGATCGTCGGTCCGTCTACCGCCGTTTAAAGACCCTCGTCTATCTTTCGCTAACGGAGCGAGGGCTCCGTTTAAGGGCGTATTAAGGCGCGTCCTTCCGTCTGCTGCTAAGAGGCCTAGGGCCTCTCCTACCGTTTAAAGGCTAGGGGCCTATCCGTACTACTAGCGGAGCCGCGAGGCTCCGCCGGAGGACGTATTAAGGTACGCCGTCCTTACTCGTTTAAAGGCTATCGTCTATCTTCCGCTAGCGGAGCTAAGGGCTCCGCCTAAGGGCGTGCTAAGGCGCGCCCTCCCGTCTACTACTAGCGCCGCTATCGCTCTTATCGATGCTACTAAGAGACCGGTAGTCTTTCCGAAAACCGCTAGTACCTTTAGTGCCCCTATCGAAGTATTATTATCCTAGCTTAATCTATCGTTTCGTCGCTATTCTAACGCCGTTCCTTCTTTATATTACGCCTCGGGCGTTCTTAACTCGCGCCTCGGGCGCGGCTTAACTCCGTAAGCGCTATGCTCTAGCGCTTTAGTATCTTTCTCCGGGAAAAAAATTTTCCGCCTTTTTTAGCCGTCGATTTTATCGATTTCGTCGTTCTTTTATCACGAAATTACTATCTAAATTACGTTTTCTCGGCGTTTATCGGTCGTTTTCTTTAGTTATCTTATATTAGTCCTCTTTCGTAGGTACTACCGGCGCGTATATCTAAGCTAATACCGCCTTTCCGACTACTGACTTTGCCGTATGGCATCGCCTTTCCTACTGCTAATCCCGCGTACTAAGATACTAGTCTGCCGCTATCGTTACCTTTCGTCGGTCTTCTTTCGTAGGGGCTACCGGCGCGTATACCTAAAAGCTAATACCGCCTTTCCGACTACTGGCTTAGTACCGCTTCTCTAAGGGCTATATCGCTATTCCTACTGCTAATTCCGCTCGCTTCGATGCTGCTACTTCCGTAAAACGATAAAAGAAGGTTAGTCTAGCTTTTTATTACGGTTTTAAGAGCTATTCGCTAGGTAAAAGCCGTATATTAATAAACTAAAGCTAGACGAGGAGAAAAAGGAGAAAAAAGGTACGCCGTATGGGCCGTACTTACAACAGCTATCCTTATCCTCCGTAGGTACTGGTTACGTACTATGCCCTAGCACTAGCTAGGGCCCTATAATAGGCACAGCCCATTACACGAAGATAACTAAAGTAATATAAAGAAGTATTAGCTTAATACTTAAGACGACTACGATTCGGGGAAGGATTAGATCGAGTTAAGATTTGATATAGCCTAGTCCTTCTAGTTGTCCGTTAATCGACCCCGAATTATAAACTAATAGTAATAAGAATAAACGAAGGTAGCCTTAGCTAACTCTTTCGTATATCTCGTCCGTTACGCCTACCTTACTAACGAGGATATCCGTACCCTTTATACCATTATAAATTACGACCTCGAAGGTAGGAAAACGGCCTTCGAAGTAAACTTATATTAAACGATAAGCTACCGATCGGTAAGATTGTTTTACTTCCTAACCCGTTAGTACCTTTTCGATAACCCCGCCTTTACTTTAGTTTTTACGATATATACGAATTTAATAAACCCCGAACGAGTTATTACTAACCCCGAGAAGTTCTTCTAGGCCTATTTCGCCGTAGCGCTATACCTCCCTAAGCTTTGGAAATTATTTAGCTTTAATATAGTTAAGAACGGCGCCTTCGATCAGGCGGCGTACGCGTTCGACTAATTACGGCGAGCCTAGAAAAACGATAGCCTCGAACTTATTATAACCCCTTAGTCCGCTTATTACGTCGCGTTAGTAGATTAATAAGATAGCTATAGTTACGGTTTTTAAAGCAGTATTTTACCGTATCTTATCTTTAAACGACCGATCGAAGTCGCCCGCTAAGCCTAAGAAAATAAGAGGCTTAATTATTTTAATATAATAAAGAAATACGCTAAGGTAATAGAATAATTTTATAACGTTCGGATTTTAAAAGGAGGGGTTAGTATCGTTAAGCGTTTCCGGTAAGCCGTAAATTATTAAAAGTAAATTAACCTTATTAACGCTATAGCCTCGGCTTAGAATACGCCGATCGACGAGCCTCCTAGCCGTAAATCCTCCGTCTAGTTTATAGTATAAGCTAAGGTCTGCCGTTCTTCCGTAGCCTTAATGCCTAATCCCCTTCGCTTCCTCGTATTAAGAAACGCCGAGCTCCGTTACGATAACCTCGTTAAGGTTACGACCCGTCCCCTTCTTCTCCTCGGCCTAGTAAGAATTAAAGCTTTCTAGACCGGGAATACCTTTATACCGTATAGGTAGAGAGGAGATACTTAATTAACCCTCGGGACGCGCCTGCTCCCCTGCTATTCCTTTAATTAAGAGGGGTAGGCCGAAACTAAAAAAAAGGTAGCTAAGATAAAGAAAGAATACGCCGATCGGGTTAAATCGGTAAGGATAAACCGGATTAAGTTAACTATAAAGTAATAGAAGGATTCCTTCGTTATATTAGACGATAAGTTAAAAGCGCGGCCTTAGTAATTAGATAATAACCAGTAGAATAAAGTTTCGCGGTAGTTTTTTTTAAAGGGAGATATTAATTAGGATATACCGTATTATTCTTTTTAGTTTAATTATTCCTTATGGTAGAATTAAATTAAAGAGGTTATAATAATATAGTAAAACATACCCTCTTAATGCATTACGTAATACGTTACGATAGGCCTTATACTTATATAAAGCAACCATAGCTCTCGTAAGTACGGGTTATGCTATATTTATTATCGAATTTACTACCTAGCTAGATTACTATCTTTATTATTCTTACTTTATTTAAAGATTCGTTTTTATTATTAGATTCGTCGTTCTTTAATTAATATATTTATTTTAGTTATAAGCGCTTAAGTTACTGCGTCGTACCGCTATAGCTGAATAAGTAACTTTTACGTTTTACCTCTTTTCTCTCCTTACCTCTTATGCCTTCGAGCTAGCGATTACTATATCTCTACGACTAAAGGGCATAGCTAGGATATAATAACTACATTAAATCCCTCGTCTCTTGATTAGTATAGCGATATTAGTTTTATCCATTCTAGATTATCGTACGTACCGTAGTCTTCGATAGAGTATACCTTCGAGTAAACCTATCCGGGACTCCAGCATCGCGTACGCTCTACTCCTCCTTAATATCCTTTAACCGTTCAAGGTATTATAAGGTTATTACCGCTTATCATTAATCCTATAGGTATTAGATTTTCTAAGGTAAATACTTTGCTCATATTATTATTAATATTTAGTTCTTATAGGTTTCAGATTAAGTTAGTTTCTTTTCCTTCGAGGCTTTTTATTTATTTTACGTTCCTTAGGTTTTCTTTACATAGTTTTTCTTCTTCTGAAAAAGTTAAATTACTTAAAAAGTTATTAATTAATAAAGTCTGCAGTTATTCTTCGTTTACCGGAGAGTTACTAATTAATTATTCGTTTTCTTAAAGGATATCGTTTATTTTCTTTTTATTTAACTTTAAAATTAAGGAGCTATTAAAGTATCATAACCGTATTATACTTATTAGTATTATTAGGTAGTAATACTTATTTTAATATATTAAGGAGTCGGTTATAGTTATACAATCTATACTTTATATATTTCTTAATCTCACATTTTAAAGTATTTATTAAAAGTGAACTATATATTTAAAATTGATTACTAAAGAATTAAGAGAATAACTATTAAAATATAGAAATATATCTAATTTTATATAATAATTTATAGTTAGAATATGAAGGTATCCTTTTAACAGGCGATTACTTCTAAGGCGGGCGATTATTGCTTTATAAGCGATTATCCCCCTCCTTTCTTAGCGTCGTTTAACGGGCGACGTTTTTAATATTTCTAAACGTCGCCTGTATTATCGGGAAATAAGACCCTTTTATTCCCTAGGTATCTTCGTTCTTTCCCTCCTATATCTTCTGACCTATACCTATCAGTATTCTCTCGAACCGTAATTCCTAACAGGAAAGACCTCCCTAGTACCGTACCTAACTAGGATAAATAAGGGTAATCGAGATAGCAAGCCTCTCACAACTAAAATAAACTAATCGGAAAAGATTAACTACCTTTAAGCGTATATTATAAGAGGGGGGTGTAGCGGTAACGTAGTTAGATCAACTGATTAAAAACTGCTATCTAGGCATTAAAAAACGAAAGCGAAACCGAATAAAAACGAGTACAACTCCTTTAAAAGAAATAACTAAAAACGAGGAGAGTGTCACGGTTTTACGAGCTATTCGCTGGGTAAAAGCCGTATATTAATAAACTAAAGCTAGACGAGGAGAAAAGGGAGAAAAAGGTATGCCTTATAGGCCGTACCTATAACTACTAGCCTTATCCTCCGTAGGTACTAATTACGTACTAAGCCCTAGCACTAGCTAGGGCCTTATAATAGGTATAACCTAATATATAAGGTCCCCTCCCGGAAGAAAAGTACGCCCTGCTACCCTTTTCTTTAGCGTTTAGCCCTAATAACCTAACCCGTTTTCTTCCTACGCCTTAGGATGCGTACCGCATCCTTAGGTACTATCTCTATCCCCCGGGATACGCTACTCGCTCCCCGGGTTATTAACTCCGCCTCTTAGGGTATTAATATATCCCTAGGCCTCCTTTCGTTCGTTCCCCGGGGTATTAATGCCCCCCGGGTATGGCCTCCTTCCTCTCCTCCCCGGCGGTTATACTATACCCCGGGGTCCCTTCCTTCTCCGCCGTTTCCTTCCCGGGGCCTTTCGTCTCCCGGGGTACTATACCGGGTACCTCTAGCCCTCCCGGCGCTCTTCCCCCGGGTTTTACTCTTCCCCGGGATCTCCTCCTCTTTCTTTTCCTTACCCGGGAGCTACTACGTACCCCCGGGTACTACCTCCGCTTCCCGGGGTATTACTACTCCCCGGGGGTTTCCTCTTCCTCCGTAAGTCTCCCGGGTTTCTTCGCCTACCGGATACGCTCTCCCGGTAGCTATTCCTCCCGAGAGTCCCTCCTCCTCCTAAGATACTACCGGCGTTCCGGGTACTATCTAGCCCCCCGGTATACTATTCCCTTAGGGCCGCCTCCTTCTATCTCCCGGGTTACGTTATCCGCTCCCCGGGCTATTAATCCCGATCCTCTTATTAAATCGTAAAGCTTTAAAGCCCCGCGTACGAAGTCGTATATAAGCGCTTATTAGGTCTAGCCTAGCTCCCGTAGTTACGGAATCGTCGGTTCGTTTACTACCGTTTAAAGACCCTCGTTTATTTTCCGTTAGCAGATCCTGTTAGACCCGCTAAAGGACGTATTAAAGTACGCCGTCCGATTCGTTTAAAGATTATCGTTTATCTTTTACTAGTAAAGCTAAGGGCTCTACTTAAGAGCATACTAAGGCGCGTCTTTCCGTTTATTACTAAAAGGCTTAGGACCTCTCCTACCGTTTAAAGGCTAAAGGCCTATCCTTTTATATTACTAGCGGAGCCGTAAGGCCCCGCTAGAAGACGTACTAATGGTACGTCGTCCCTACTCGTTTAAAGACTATCGTTTATCCGTATCTATTAGCGGAGTCCTTCGGGCTCCGCCTAAGGACGCGCGGAAGCGCGCCTTTCCGTCTGCTACTAGCGCCGCTAACGCCTTTATCGATATTATACTAAGAGACCGGTAGTCTCTCCGAAAACCGCTAGTACCTCTAGTATCCTTATCGAAGTATTATTATCCTAGCTTAACCTATCGTTTCGTCGCTATTCTAACGCCGTTCCTTCTTATATTACGCCTCGGGCGCTCTTAATTCTTTATAAGCGCTATGCTTTAACGCTTTACTATCTTTCTCTAGGAAAAAAAATTTTCTGCCTTTTTTAGCCGTCGATTTCGTCGTTCTTTATCTCGAAATTACCGTCTAAACTACGTTTTCTCGGGGTCTATCGGTCGTTTCTTTAGGTTATCTTATGTCGATCCTCGTTCGTAAGCTACTAACGGCGCGTATATCTAAAAGCTAATACCGCCTTTCCGACTACTAATTCTACCATATTAATATCGCCTTTCCTACTACTAATCCCGTTCGCTAAGATACTAGTCTGTTACTTATCTTATCGGTCCTCTCTCGTAAGTACTACCGGCGCGTATACCTAAGTACTAATACCGCCTTTCCGACTACTAACTCTACCGTATCAATATCGCCTTTCCTACTACTAATCCCGTTCGCTAATAAGCTACTAAACCTTTACCTCTCGTCGGTCCTCTTTCGTAGGTACTACCGGCGCGTATATCTAAAACTAATACCGCCTCTCCGACTACTAGCTTAGTACCGCTTCTCTAAGGGCTATATCGCCGTTCCTACTACTAATTCCGCTCGCTTTAATATTAATTCCGTAAAACGATAAAGAAGGTTAGTCTAGCTTTTTGTTACGGTTTTACGAGCTATTCGCTAAGTAAAAGCCGTATATTAATAAACTAAAGCTAGACGAGGAGAAAAATGAGAAAAAGGTATACCTTATAGGCCGTACCTATAACTACTAGCCTTATCCTCCGGGGGTACTGATTATATGCTAAGCCCTAGCAGTAGCTAGGGCCCTACAATGGGCATAGCCTAATACAGATAGGGATTCCTATTAATCGGCGAATAGGCTTTTAAGTAAGCTAATTAAAAGCTATTAGGAGGGCTTATTAAGAGACAGTCGCTATAGTTATCTACTCTCCCTATTAATCCTATTGCTTAACTTGAAAAGGCTTAATTTAAAAGCTACGAAAACGGCTCTAGAGTTACGAGAATAGCTCTGAATTAAACGAGACATTAGAGATCTCTTAATCGACGTATCCTAAACCTATTAACTATAAAACGGTTATAATAGCTCACTCTTAAAATGAGGTAAGGACGAGCTACTAGGTAATTACTATTAAATAGGAGCAGCGTAGGCATACTATAATGGAGGCACGAAAAGGACTACCTAAATGCTAATAATTAGCCTAGTACTGATTGAATCAAATTATAACTATAAACAGCTAATCAGTTCATCGGCCAGCTAAAAACAGCAGTTAAGGAAAAACTAGAAGGACAAGACGACGGCGCGAAAAGGCATATCAGAAACGAGTAAATAGGTCGTAAACTCTATAGAACTAAGTCTAACTAATAAAAATATAAGTACGAGACTTATATAAATATACATCCAAAAGGCTACATGGCCTAGTCTTACCGCACTACTATACTACGAAGAATATATACAGTACGTTAAGCTAGTATTGAACAGGAGCAGCGTGGGCACGCTAACGGAGGCACGAAACAAGGACTGCCCAACTGCCAACAGCCGGCCCAGTGCCGAATAACCAAGATCACAGCTGTAAACAGCTGTAATCGGTTGATCAGCTAGCTGAAAAACGTAGCTAGGAAAGGACTAGAAAAGAAAAGGTAACGAGGATGGCGAGAAAAGGCAGGCAAGAAACGAGTAAATAGCTGTTAGGTCGTGATAGCTATAGGTCTAAGTCTAACTAATGAAAATATAAGTGTGCGACCCATATAAATATACATTCAAAAGGCTACGTGGCCTAAATCTACCATATTACTACAGCCTCCCTAGTTTAATTATTCTATAAGGAATAATTAAACTTCTAATATAATAGGTACGGTAACTCTCGTTTCCTATTAATCCTAACTAACCTAATTCCGATTAACCTTAATTAACTAAAAGCTAGCCAGTTTAATTCAAGGCTAATAGGATAAGTTAGGAAGAAACAAGGTTAACTAGGAACAATTATAATAGCAACAAGTAGATAGTAGGGTAGGTAACTACAACTGTACCTAACTATGCCCGATCCTAATTAATCCCGAACCTATTTAATCGCTACTAACTAGGAGCTAAGCTAGTTTAATTAACGATTAATAGAAAACGGTAGGAAAGATTAATTAATAAAAACAACCAAGCTAACGGAGCTATAACCTATAAACTAACCTAATCGACCTATTCTTAATTAACCTTAATTAACTAAGAGCGAGCTAGTTTCATCAAAGGCTACAAAGAAACGATAGGGATTAATAGTTAAAAAATATGAACTATAACAGGACAGGTAAAATAAGCGTAGCTCTCGTAAGAAATAAAAACAATCCCATACGACGTAACGTAATCTCTGTCCTTCTCGTCCATAGCTATTACTGATCCTTTTTAACTAATCCTAATCCTATAAACTAACTAATATATCCTATTCATACCCGACTATAACTCGTTTCTAGCTATTATTCGTCCGGCAACATCTACTGGGCTTTTCTTAACCCTCGATCTCTCCTCTATACGTAATTCTAGGGGCTCATTTACGGCTCTTCCTACTAACTATATATCGGTAAGGGCGACAAGAGGGATCTCCGGGCATTATCCTATAACCGTTCTTATCCTATAACTATTTTCCTAGACTATCTTATTTAATATCGTATCTATCTCGTATTACGGTATCGTCTATAGGTCTTCGCGCTAATCGGTAGGTCCCCGATTAGGTTCGTAGGCATAAGGTATATCGGTATCTTCTTATAGTAATTAAGGGCATCGTAGTACCTATCGGTTAGAGAGGTAAGGAAAGACCTCCCCAAATGCCGTAACTAGCTAGAATAAATAAGGGCAATCGAAATAGCAAGCCTCTTGCGGCTAAAATAAATCGATCGGTAAAAGAACGGATACCTTTAAGCGTATACGAGCGTATATTATAAAAAAAGGGGGGGGGGGGAATAGCGGTAACGGAGTTAGATTAACTAAGAAAAACTACCATCTAGGCACTAAAAAACGACGGAGGCAAAACCAAACGAAAACGGGCACAGCTCCTTTAAAAAAGACAACTAAGAAACGAGGATAGGATAAATCTACTAATCGGCGAACGAGCTTTTAGGTAAGCTAATCAAAAGCTAATGAGAGGACGTAGGTTATTAATAGTCGCTATGGTTATCTACCCTCCTGTTAATCCTAACCTAAAAAGGCTCAATCTAAAAGCTACGAAAACGGCTCTTAATTAACTAAAAACCAGGGAATCTCTTAATCGGCGTATTCTCAACCTATTAACTGCAAAAACGGTTGCAAAAGGTCGCTCCTAAGACTAAGGTAAGGTTACGGCTCGAGCTACTAGGTAGTCGCTATTGAACAGGAGCAGCGTAAGCACGCTAATGGAGGCACGAAAAGGACTGCCCAACTACCAACAACTAGCCCAGTACCGATCAACCTAGATTACAGCTATAAACAGCTATAATCGGTTAATCGGCTAACTAAAAACGGCAGCTAGGAAAAGACTAGAAAAGGAAGGCAATAAGGTAGCTAGAAAGGCATGGCAAGAAACGAGTAAATAGCTAATAGCTACTATAATAGCTACAGGTTTAAGTCTAACTAATGAAAATATGAGTACGTAACTCATATAAATACACATCCAAAAGGCTACGTAGCCTAGATCCACCGCACCACTACAGTATTAAAAGCATTAAAAGAAGCCAAGCTATCGGTAAATCCGAAGAAAGGCGATTAGTATATCTAGGAATTAAATTACATAGGATTTTTAATATCCCTAAGGTAAATTGAAATCTAAAAATTGAAAACAGAAGTAGTAAAAAACTAGCTATTATTCAAGATAGTTACGAATATACGAGCCTTTTATAGATTGACGAATTATAGTAAACTACTAATCTAAAACTTCAAAAAAGAAATGGAACAGTTAATATATTTAATTAAGGAAAAGAAAAAAGCAAGCTAGAAAATTATTACACTTTTAGGAGCTGTTCGCTAGGTAAAAGCCGTATATTAATGAACTAAAGCTAGACGAGGAGAAAAAGAAGAAAAAGGTACGCCGTATAGGCCGTACTTATAATAGCTGGCTTTATCTTTCGTAGGTACTGAGGGCTTGATTACGTACTATGCCCTGATACTAGCTAGGGCCTTATAATAGGTATAGTTTATTATATAAGGTCCCCTCCGAGAAAAAAAAAGTACGTCTTATCGTACTTTTTCTTTGTTTAGCCTTAATAACTAATTCGTTTTCCGTGCTTTAAGATATGTATCGTACCTTTAGGTATTGTTTCCGTTTTCCGAGGTACGCTATTCGTTCCTCGGGTTATTGCTTTCGCTTTTTAGGGTATTAATATTTCCTTAGGTTTCCTTCTTTCGTCTTTTCCGTTCCCCGAGATATTAATGCCCTCCGGGTAGGGTCTCCATTTCCTTTCCAGGGGTTATATTATACCTCGGGGTTTCCTCCTCTTATCCGCTTATCCGGGAGCTGCTTCGTATCTCCGGGTACTACTTCCGTCCTTTAAGATATTATTACTTCCTTAGGGTCTTCTCCTTTTTTACCTCCGTTTCCTTCTCGGAGCCTTTCGTTTCCCGGGGTATTATACCGGGTACCTCCGGCTTTCCGGATGTTCTTCCTTTAGTATTTTATTCTTCCCCTGGACTCTTTTCTTATCCTCTTACCCGGGAGTTACTACGTACCCCCGGGTATTACTTCCGCTTCCCGAGGTACTGTTGCTTCCCCGGGTTTCCTCTTCTTATCCTTTTACCCGGGAGCCGCTTCGTATCCCCGGGTCTCCTTCTCTTCCTCCGTAAGTTTCCTAGGGTTCTTTGTTTACCGGGTACGCCTTCCCGGTAGTTACTCTTCCAGGGAGCCCTTTCCCTATCCTCCTTTTCCTAGGGTATTACCAGCGCTTCGGGTATTATCTATCCCCCCGGTATGCTATTCCTTTAGGGCCGCCGTCTCCGCTTACCCGGGGGTTTTTCGCGCCTTCGGGTATTTTGTTCGTTTCCCGGGTTACGTTATCCGTTTTCCGGGCTATTACTTTCGTTCCCCGGGGTACTACTACTTCCCGGGGCTTTCTTTCTCTTCTTAAGGTATTACTACTTTTCTAGGGCTACTGTTCCGATCCTCTTATTCAATTATAAAGCTTTAAAGCCCTACGTACGAAGTCGTAATTATAGGGCAATTATTAGGTCTAGCCTAACTCTCGTAGTTACGGGATCGTCGGTCCGTTTACCGCCGTTTACCGCCGTTTAGAGATCCTCGTTTATCTTCCGTTAACGGAACCCAAAGGAGGTCCGCTTATAAACGCGTTAAGGAGCGCCTTTCCGTTTATTATTAAGAGGCTTAAGGTTTTTCTTACCGTTTAGAGGTTAAGAGCTTATGCTTCCGTTTAAAGGCTAGGGACTTATCTTTCCGTATTACTAACAGAGCCGTGAGGATTCGCCAGAGGACGTATTAATAGTACGCCGTTTCTATTTATTTAAAGACTATCGTTTATCCTTTCGTTTAAAGGCTAAGGACTTATCCGTTCGTTAATAAAGTCCTTCGAACTCTGTTTAAAGACGTATTAAGACGCGCTTTCCTATTTATTACTAACGCCTTTAACGCCTTTATCAAAGTATTATTATTTTAATTAAATCATCATTTCGTTATTATTCTAACGCCGTTCCTTCTTTATATCGCGCCTCGAGCGTTTTTAATTCTTCGTTAAGCGTTATATTTTAACGCTTTACTATCTTTCTTTAAGAAAAAGTTTTTCCGCCTTTTTAAGCCGTCGATTTCGTTATTCTTATCTCGAAATTACCGTCTAAACTACGTTTTCTCAGGTTATCGGTCGTTTCTTAGTTATCTTTATCGGTCTTCGTTCGTAATTACTACCGGCGTGTATGTCTAAAAGCTGATACCGCCTTTCCCACTGCTGACTTAGCTATAGGTATTAGTATCGCCTTTCCTACTATTGATTCCGCTCGTTAAGATATTGGTCCGTTGCTATCTCCTGTCGGTCCTCTCTCGTAGGTACTGCCGGCGCGTATATCTAATAACTAATACCGCCTTTCCGACTGCTGGCTTAGTACCGCTTCTCTAGGAGTTCCTTAGCCGTTCCTATTATTAATTCCGCTCGCTTTAATACTAATCTATAAAACGATTAAAAGAAGGTTAGTCTAGCTTTTTATTACGGTTTTACGAGCTATTCGTTAGGTAAAAGCCGTATATTAATAAACTAAAGCTAGACGAGGAGAAAAAGGAAAAAAAGGTACGTCGTATAGGCCGTACTTATAATAGCTAGCCTTATCCTCTATAGATACTGAGGGCCTAATTACGTGCTATGCCCTGGCACTAGCCAGGGCCCTATAATGAGCATAGCCTATTACAAAAATATAGCTTTCTCTAGAAGCTATCTAAGACTTCGAAAAGATAAAATGATTAATTACGTCGGACCTAGTTTATAAACTACCTAATTTAAGAAAAAGCGAATAAAGCTTAACGCTTTAAATACGGCTTTAAGAGGAACTATAGAATAATTAAAAGATGATAGAATCTAGTATTTAATTACTTATTATTTCTCGATACTTAAAGAAATAGAGTTACAATACCTTTTATACGATAAGAAGCTAATAGTAATAATTAAAGAATTTAAAAAATAAGAATAATACTTATTGTGACTATTAAAATAAATAAAGGTATACTTAAATTACGATAATCTTAAAACTTTAATAACGATAAAAGTATTAAGCCTTAAATAATAGAGATAAAAGGAGTACTATAGTAGTGCAGTGGATCTAGGCTACGTAGCTTTTGAATATATATTTATATAGGTTTCGTACTTATATTTTCATTAGTTAGACTTAGACTTAAAGGTATTATAATCTAACAGCTCTATTTATTCGTTTTTTACTATGCCTTTCTAGCCTCATTTTTTCATACTTCCCTTTCTTTTTAATTCTTTTTCTACCTGCCGTTTTTAACTAGCTAATTAATTAATTAATTATTTATAGCTATAATTTAGTTTAATCAGTATTAAGTTAGTTATTAATAATTAAGTAGCCGTTTTCGTACCTTTATTATAGCGTACCTACGTTACTTCTATTTAATGGTAATCACCTAATAACTCGACCTTACCTTATCTTAAGAGTAACCTTTTATAACCGCTTTATAGTTAATAGGTTTAGGATACGTTGATTAGAAGATCCCTAGTATCTTGTTTAATCAGGAGCTATTTTCGTAGCTCTAGAGCCGTTTTCGTAGCTTTTAGTTTAAATTTTCAGGTAGCAGGATCAACGGAAGGATTAGCTTTTAATCAGCTTACCGAAAAGCTCGTCCGCCGATTAGGAGATCTACCTTATCCTCGTTTCTCAGTTATCTCTTTTAAAGGAGCTATACTCGTTTTTACCCAGTTTTGCCTTCGTTTTCAACAAGTATCTAGATAACGGGTTTCAACCAACTACGTCACCGCCACCCCTCCCTTTTTACAACATGCGCTTAAAGGTATCTGTTCGTTATCGATCAGTCTATTTCAACCGCAAGAGGCTTGCCATTTCGATTACCCTTATTTATCCCAACCAGTTACGGTACCTGGGAAGGTTTCTCCCTAACCGACAGGTACCACGATGCCTTTACAAGAAGATACGGACACTCCTTCGCTACGAACCTGATCGGGGACCTACTGATTAGCGCAAAAGACTTATACAAACGATACCGCGATACGAAATAGATACGATATTGAATAAGATAGCCTAGGAATAGTTACAGGATAGGAACAGTTATAGGATAATGCCCAGAGACTCCTCTTATTGCCCTTACCGATATGTGGTTAGTAGGAAGAGCCGTAATGAGCTCCTAGATCCACGTATAGAGGAGGGATCAAGGGTTAAGGGAAGCCTGGTAGATACTGCCGGACGTATAGGAACAGTTACATAGAAACAGTTACATAGGAACAGTCAGGAACGGGCATTAAATAGGATATATTAGTTAGTTTATAAGATTAAAATTAATTAAAAGGATCGGTAATAACCATAGACGAGAAGGGCGGAGATTACGTTATATCATACAGGATTATTTCTTTTATTTCTTACGGGAGCTACGCTTATTTTA
The DNA here is from genome assembly GCF_024521655.1 of Durotheca rogersii. Taxonomy (NCBI): domain Eukaryota; kingdom Fungi; phylum Ascomycota; class Sordariomycetes; order Xylariales; family Xylariaceae; genus Durotheca; species Durotheca rogersii. The sequence goes on from NW_026251303.1 coordinate 25,750, forward strand.
CCTACCTCGTTACAGTTCCTGTTTTCTAACTATTAATCCCTATTATTTCTTGGTAGCCCTTCAATAGAACTGGCTCGCTCTTAGTTAATTAAGGTTAATCAGGAACAGGTCGATCAGGTTAGTTTATAGGTTATAGTTCTGCCAGCTTAGTTATTCTTATTAATTAATCTTTCCTATTATTTTCTATTGATCGCTAATTAAACTGGCTCGGCTTCTAATTAGTAGCGATTGAATAGGTTCGGGATTAATCAGGATCAGGTACAGTTAGGCACGGCTGCAGTCAGTCACCCACCCCACCACCCACTTGTTGCTGTTGTAATCGCTCACAGTTGGCCCTATTTCCTAACTTATCCTGTTGGTCTTTAATTAAACTGGCTAGCTTTTAATTAATTAGAGTTAATCGGGATTAGGTTCAGGTTCAATAAGAACGAGAGCCACTGTACCTATTATTAAAAGCTCAATTGCTTCTTATAGAACAATTAAACTAGGGAGGCTATAGTAGTACGGTAGATCTAGGCTACGTAGCCTTTTAGATATATATTTATATGGGTCTCGTACTTATATTTTCATTAGTTAGACTTGGACCTATAGCTATTACTAGTTATAGCATTTACTCCTTTTGATATGCCTCCTTAAAGCCTCTTTTTTATCCATTTTTCTAGTCCTTTCTAAGCTACCGTTTTTAGCTAGCCGATTAACTAATTAGTTATTTATAGCTATGATTTAGCTTAATTAGTACTAGGCTAGTTATTAGTAGTTAGACAGTTCTTTTCGTACCTCTATTATAGCGTACCTACGCTGCTCCTATTTAATAATCGCTTTTGAAAAAGATTCGATTATTTTCACAGAGAGTTACTTCCGGGGTTTTCGAAACTACTTTTAAAGATACCTGATTAACTTTCCGATCGTAGGTTTTTAAAGTCCCTGAGAGGCGTTACTTCCGGATAGTAGACCGCCTTACTTTATTGGAAGTTATTCCCGGGGCGTTTTCGTTGCTTTCTTACCGGTTACTTTAAAGCTCGTTTTATACAGGTAGTAAGGTACAGTAGGAGAGCTTCCGTTCTTTGAAAAAAAAAATTTTTTAAATATCTCTCGATCTCGTTCTTAAAAAATAAACGACGGCGAGCTACGACGATAGCTTGCCCTTAGGAAACGAGCGAGAAAGAGAGCCTTTTTGTTGTTATATGAATATTCTTACGCCGTTTAGAGCTATTAGTAATACCCCTAAGAGCTTTACTTATTAAGAGGTACTTTTAGGGAACTCCTTTCCCGTTTCGGGGACCCCCTGTCCCGCGCTTTTCCTTAGGTTTCGAAGCTTTTTTTGGATAGTTACGCTAGCTTTATTAGTAGGGTCGTATAACGAAAGAGCTACTACCTGGGAGCTAATAAGCTTAGTAACTATATCCTTTTCATTCTTCATATCCTGTCATAGTTAATTAGACTTTAAATAAAAGTAAATTTACAAAAGAGAGGCCTAATTTATCAGAGAGTAACGGACGCCGTTTAACCTGCCGGGTTTGTATTAAAGCGACCTACCTAGCGCCTTACCTACTGGGCTCGTAAGAGAAGCGACTTGTCTAGTATCGATACTCCTGGGCTCGTATATATACGAGAGCGACTTACTTAGAAGAATTTCCTGACGTTTTACAGGAGTTAATAGTTCGACGGCGAGCTATCTTTCTTTTATTATTAGTTTTCAAAGTAGCTTCCCTATATCTCCTATATAGATAAACATAGCTCTCTTGCTCTATGTAAGAAAGTAGTTAACGCTGTTATACGCCGTCGATTAAGGGGTATGTTACGTAGAGGTTATACTTTAGGTTGGTTACTTTCGTTGCTTATTTTAGTAATAGGAGCTCTTATATATACGTTTCCGTTATTTTCTTTTTTTTAGCTAGTTTTTAAATTGAATAAAACCTTTTTCCCTCCCTTTACTCCTTCTCCCGTTACTCGCCGCTTGTAAGATAGCTCCTCACGCGCGCTCTCGCGTATACATAGCTCCCTAGCTACGTAATAAGTAAAATTATAATATTATAAGTTTATAATATTTACCTTTTATTTTTATTATTATTTAATTAACATAGGAACATTTTTAATGTAAACATTAAATTTTTTTATTAACTTTATTATATGTAAAATGAATATGAAATTTATTTACTTAAAAACCTTTATATACTGCTTAAGGTTACGTTGTACTCCAATGCTTACTTAGGCTGGTGTAATTAGTCCCGTGTACATACACATTTTCTTAGTGTCCATTTACTTGAGTAAGATCAAGAGGGGAAGCCGGACCAGAGAAGCCTGCCTTCTTTGTCCGAAGCGTTAACGGAAACGGATACTCGTCAGGGTCTTCCTCCTCACTGGGTTGCATGCGTCAGCAGGGTTCCATTGCTCTTGAATATGTAGGCAACTTCATCGGCGCACTTACGGTAGTTTCCATGCCACATAGTCCTCCGTGCTCAGACCTTCTCTCCCTTCTTGCAGGCTGGCAAAGTCCCCCGGGGTCATCATACCGGCTCGATCACGGGGTGAACCTGGGACTGAGAACGGCCGAGAGATCTTCTGTTCGACTCCGGGTATGAAATCATCCTCTTCGTCGCCGGTGAAGGAAGTCGGGTACGCTCGCCGCAGCGCCAGCTGTCGGGCTTTGACGTATTCCATTCCCATCCGCTTCCAATCCAATAGATCGCTGAGTCTCTCGGTCCGATTTCGCTGGTTTATTCTCTGCCGCCTACTTTTTTGGCAGAAGTCAAACATGTGCGAAGTCAGTTGGTTAACCGAGTCGTCCACACCTTTTGAGCGTCGGTCTACAATGTAGATACCGTAGTCGCTCGAGTTCTCGATGAGCTCCTCCATGTAACAGCCGAAACCGGACAGATTGGTTGTGATGCTAGGGACGCCCATGACAGTGCACTCCGCCGGGGTATAGCCCCACGGTTCGTAGTAGGACGCGAAGACGCCCAGGTTCGTGCCGCGTACGAAATCGTCATAATCCAAAGGCAGAATGGGATTCGCCGAACTCAAGAACTCGGGGTGGAAGATTATCTTGACTCGATCTGTCGGGTGATTAAAGAGGTGCACCCTCCGCACCTGGTTTAAGATGGGGTCGTCGTGATCGTTGATCATGTTATGCGTGACGATTGGGGGTAAGCCGTGTCGCTTCATGGCAAAGAGACGACGGCGCAAGACAACCCTGTCGGCGCTTGTAATCAGCTCCTTTTCGTCGGGCATCGGGTCTCCGTCGTGCCACTTTAAAGATCGCTCAAAGATGCGGCGGCCAATCCCGCGCTCGATTACATCGACGGTGTCGCGAAGAGACTTGATGACAGCTTGGCCTTTCAATGCCTCGACTGTCAGCGAAGTGGTTTGCGCCGGCATGATGATGAAGGCTACGACCGTGGTCTTGCTTCCGGAGCTCTTTAGTCGGTGGTTAAGACGAGCGAGGGATTCGATGAACATGTCTACACCCTTGTTTCGAAACTCGTAACGGCCGGCAGTAAAGAAGTAGAGGGTGTCTTCGGGAACGAAATCGTAGTGTCCATAGAAATGGCCACGAACAAAGTCGTGGATCTTCTCCTTGGACTGCTGGTGCAGGTTCTGGAATTCGTGCATGGCAGAGAATTTAGTCACGTTAAGCCCGTTCGGTAGGACGCCGTCGGGCTTGCGCTTAAGCAGATGCTCACTCTCGAAGGCCGTGATATGAGAGACCGTCGTGAATACATCGCACGAGTGCGCTGCGGCACGCTCTATGCAATAGCGATGGTAAATGCCGCGCTTCCCCGCCTCGGCGTCGACGTCAAACCATTGAAGGTTATTGTAGAAGTCGACGGAGCCAGCGCAGAGGTAGCGGCCGAGCAAGGTCGCGTGGGTGGTAAAGACGGTGGTCACGTCGATGCGACGCTTCTTCGTTAACGGCAGAGCAACACCGGCGAGCCACTCGTGGAAATGAGCAATAACGGCTTTCTTCTTTTCGTGGCAGACATACTAGGCCAGAGTGTTAGTTGCCCGGGCCCGTCATACATGCGAGGGACATACCTCTCCGAGAAACCAGGCTACCAAGTATCCGAAGACGATTGCCTCGTTTGTTTCGTCGTCGCCGGGAGGGGACGGTATGCTGGCGACATTCCACAAATCTGATTTCCACTCATCCATATATCGGTACGCAGTCTTGGTGTCGATGAGTAATACCCGCGGCGCGCCTTCGATGAGCCATCGTCCGTAAAGGATGCCGATACCCCGGTTCCTCATGGCCTCGATGCTCTTGGCGAGCTCGGGGATGGTCGGCTCTAGTTCCTCGACTTCGACGGCGGCCTATGCTGGTTAGGACGGGATACGTAGATAAAAAGCGCCGTGGTTGGAAGAGCAACATACGGACTGATGGTTGAGAGGGCCGATGAGCGTGTACCGTTCGCCATATTCAGCAGTGGTGACGGGGGCCTTGGACTTGATGACGGAATAGATACCACCAACTAAGAGGAAGAGTCAGTGGAGGCAATGCTTGCGTCAGCTCTTGTCCAGAGCATACCGCGGTGCGCCACTTCGGTTGCAACTTCGAAGAGTACGTGATTCTTGACGTCGCGAGGGATCCTCTCCCCGCTTTCGCTGGCCATGGTTGACGGGAAAGGTAGCAGAGTAGGAATTGCACACTGGTGCAAAGCAAGGCGCAAAGCGACGAACCACCACGGTAGCGAGGCCAAGTGCCCAAACCGAGGCTAGAAGAAGCGAGTATTCCCCCTAGTTAGCTTAGTAGAAGAACCGAAGACCAGTCATATGGCACGGGATGGGGAGGAAAAAGAGTAGTAGTCCGGGGGAGTGGTGAGGGGGGGAGGTTGCGCCGCGGATTCCTGGCGGCACAGCCATCGTCGAGTAAGGTAGCCTTCCCCCCTCTGCCCCTTAATGATATTTTAAATAAAAAAAGAGGAACTGGGGGGGGGGGGGGGGGGGTTAGAGCAGCTCACCTGGAGAAACGATTTGGAGCCAAAGCAGCGCGAGAGTTTCCCGGACGTGTGTGAGCCGGAGCAACGGAGGCGGGGCTTACTTTGATCGAGAGAGCACGCGCGAGAGAGAGAGAGGGGGGGAGAGAGAGGACGAAAAACGAGGTCGAGGGAGATAGAGGGAGGGAGAGATAGAGAGAGGGACAATTGTGTAAGGTACGTATGTATGGGCGGATAAGGAGGGGTTGGTAGGTTATGGAATAATGGGTAGGCGGGCAGAGATACATATGTACCTACCTCCGGCGCACACTCACTGCCCATCGCATCCGCCGCCGGACGAGGGGAGGTGGAGCCCTATAGGATCTAGATCTCTAAGAAGCTCTCGGGTGCCCGATACAAGACTCTCGCGGAGCCTGTTCTATAGTGCCTGGGCATTGTTAGGCACTTGCATGGGCGTCGTCTCCCTGCCGCCGACGTCTGAACCGACAAGAAGCTCGGGACCTAACCCGACGATGTATGTATCGGATGCGCGACGATCTGGGTTAGAGGTAGGCACCTAACCCTAGGTCATATCAGGTACGTTAGGTGTGCATTGTTAGGTACATATGTGTGGTGGGATTAGGACCTAAGCCCTGCCGAGGGTGGGAATTGTCGGACTGGCTATGGTAGAATGCCTCTACTACGAACGGCCGCCTGTATCGGACTGTATGCACAATAAAAATACATCGACGCAAGCATCGTTATCTGAGGGCAACACATGGGCACCCATGCCTCTATTAACCCGTCAGTGCCTTAGGTACCTACGTTAGGTTCGGATCGAGAACCCGCCGCCTAACGCCCAAGGTTGCCTGGAGGGAGGAGGCGTGATATTAGTTATACCTACCCAACACGTGCCAACAGTGGTTTCCTGGTCGGTTGCGCATTTTGTATCTCTGTGATGTTACATGCAATAATAATAGGAGGAATAGTAATGATCTGCTGCTATAGCGCCCAAAACAGCCTAACCTGACGCCTGGCTACCTACCACCTAGTTAGAGAAGCAAGCCCTAGATACCTCGCACCTTTCGGTAAGACGGCGGGTTCATGGTTCTCCTAATCAACTTCCCAACGTATGGCGGGATCAGCGAGATGGCTCCGATGGCTAGCACGCGCCAGACGAAACCCCTGTGGTTGCATCTGTTAGTCTCGCGACGAGCGGCAGCGCTCTCGGCGTCGGCCAAGGAATGCGCACTTACCAGCTGATGATGAACTCGAGATCGAAGTAGCCGCCGAGAAATGGCATCGACCCGACGTAGAATAAGAAAGTTCCGATGATGCACAGAATCATCACCGGATGCCAAGTCGTGATTTCGATGGCGACCATGAGCAGTTCGTTCAGTACGAGAACCGTGTAGCTCACAGCTACCATCTTCCGACCGTCCACTTCGGTTAGAATTTGAGCCAAGCCCTGGATAATGCCGCCCTGATATACCGATACGAAGACCCAGATGAAGAAGGTGCGGTAGGACAGGGAGCGCCCAGAGGTTAACTCTTTGTACAACTCGGGATAGAGATTTGCCAAATTCTCGTCGACATCCTTGTCGAGGACGAGGGAGAACACAGGCGCGGCCGTGTAGACGGTCGCGTATCCCACCAGGAGCCAATCCTGGCGACGGTGGTAAGACAGTGAAACTACAGAGTGGACTAGTGAGCAACATACCTTGAACAGTCCTTCTGGCTCGAATTTTATAGCAATGCTGTACATGGTCTGGCACATGGCGATGATGAGTCCGCGATGGATGACGAACTGAGCAAGCTTAGCGCTTCGCTTGTAACTATTCCGACCGTGCCACACCAGGAGCTTGGTGAGGTGGCAGAATTGCTCGATGGAAAAGTCCGCTGCTAGGCTCGCCTGACGACCTTCCTTGCCAACGATGCCCACACCAACATCCGCAGCCTGTATCATCGACACGTCGTTTCCGCCGTCGCCAATGCAGCAGACTCGCTTCTTGGTGAACTCCTTAATCAGCTTCGCGATGTCTGCCTTCTGCGTGGGCGAGCACCTGCAAGCCACAACTGTTGGCAATCGTACAGCTGCGGAGATGAACTCGACTCCGAAGTACGTCAGAAAAAGGGACAAGCTCTCGCCATCGACGAGTAAGCAGGAGTCAGGTTTGCTTCTGAGAAAGTCCAGGTGTTCTCGAGCATTGTCCTTATGCTTCAGCTTCGAGACGGTGTAAATGTATTGGCCCCGCGAAACGAGTTTCGAGCTGACAGCCACGCATCTTGCCGTCTCGACCTTGTCGCCCGTCAACATCCAAATTTTAATACCGGCGTTGCGGAGAAGCTCAAGGGAAGGCTTTACATCCCTCTGTAGTCGGTCCTCTACCCCGGTGACTCCCAGCAGCTCGAGATCATGCTCAAGCAGCTCCGCGACCACGTCCTGCATACTGGCGTCACGCCTGTCAATCGCTAGAGAAGCCTCCTGATAGCTGGCGGAGAAGTCTTGATACTGTTCGTGGGATAACTTCTTACGCCCAACTACTAGAGTCCTTAGGCCCTCGCGAGCCATGTTTGCGGTCTCCTCTTCGAGCCAGTCATTCGCAGCGACGATAGGCCCCATTACTGTGTCGGCACCCTTCTGGTAGAACCATATTTCGCCGTTTTGCAGGCCGGATGGAGGGGTATGTAAGTGTTCGTGGAAGCAAACAACTATGCCCATTCGCTTCCCGTCAGAGGTGAAGGGGAAAATGTTCAATATCTGAACCCGCACGACCGCTTTCCCGGTCTCTGTTGATTCAAGGACGATTTCTTTTCGGTCTCGATACGCGAGGCGAAGGCCTACCGATTCAGTCCACCGGACAATGGCTATCTCGTCCGGGGAGGCGGCTTGGTACGAAATACGCACTTGCCCGTCCTCTTCATCCATAGTCGGAGTCACATTGTGACACAGAGCCAAAGCCAAAACTACATCCCTGACCCTCGATCCAATTTCTCGCCGGGTTCGAGTAACAGTAGCCCCGGCTGCCGGGATACACAAGGATGAGGGCGTGGCGAGCGCCGTACCATTCGTCGCGTTGGAGAAGCCATGCCTGACGTGTGCGACAACTTCGTCCATTGCTTCGTTGGCATAAGACACAGTTCCCACATGGATTTTCTTCATTTCCATCTCGTTCTGTGTTAGGGTGCCCGTCTTGTCGCTAAGTAAGTATTCGATGCGCCCGAGATCCTCCGGGATTGTGCTGGTTCGTACTACTGCGCCCGGAATGCCCGAGTCCCGTTGAATGAACCAGGAATATATACTCTTCCCGAGATCAAGATTGACCCGAAGACTAATCGGGACAATGGTAGAAAATAATACGAGGAATCGCATGATTTTCACATACCATATATTGCCTTCGGTGTTGCCGAATCCCTCCAGTGCCACGAGAACGACCGACAATGCTAGCGTTAATGCACAAAGTATTTTAGTTAGGGAGTTGATCTCATATTCTAGTAGCCCAGTTTTTGATCGTGACAATGAGGTGGAAAGAGCAGATCGAGTCTGTGGCCCTGTGTAAATGATAACAGCCATCGTGGTTGCGTGGGAGGCAATGATGGTGTTTGCCCAAGCGGTGTTGTCGATCGTCAAGGGGGCCGAGTGGTCCACACCACTTTCGCTGCTCTCGCCAGCGATATCGTTGAGATGGTGTGCCGTTGCCATGAGCTCAACCTTGCCAAGGAACTCATTAACCTTCTTATCCGGTTTCCCTCCTGTAACCCTAATACGCACGAACTCTTCCACGGGTAGGGTCTGAGTTAGGGCAGATGCCAGTCGAAGCTTCCAATCCGTCTCACCGTCGAGCTGATCTGTCCTGATGAATGTTTCCCCGAGTGACTTGCCCCCAGCCGTTTGTGTACCTCCCAGCTCGAGGCCTTTTCCCTTCTGGGACGATGAATCACACGGTTCTGCCAATAATGAACTCGGCCCTGTACCTCCGGCGGCCTGAGCTTGGCCATGTGCACCTTCAGGGGCGGAGCACTTCAGTATAATGACATCCGCGGGAACACGTTGTCCTTTGCTGAGCTTAAGAACATCGCCAACCTTAAGGTCCCGGGACTTCTTCCTGATTTCCCAGATGGTGGACGACGGATGGCCCCGCCGTTGGCTTTCTGCCTGGTCCTCCTCTTCCTGAACAGCCGACAATCGGTCTTTTTGAGCCACTGGTTGGCGCGGGATACTCTTCAAGGATAACTCGGAGTTCCGAGAGGGTGATAATGTGTGCTGGCGTCCAGGATCGCCAAAGTGAAGAACAACATATTCCTCAGAGTTTGCCTCGTTATCTCTTCGGCGTCGCTCTACATCGTCGTATGCCTCCTTGCCCATTGTGATCACGAGGACAAAGGCAAGCGGAATGACATAGGTAGACAAATAGCCTATCCTTAATGCCGGAATGACCTGTGATAAGGCGACCAGTAAAAAGTACAGATTGAAGAAGAAAGAAAATTCATTGTATAGCGTGATAGGGAGAAAGGTGAACGCCGTGTATTTTGCATTTGAGACGAGATTCGGTGGATACCGGGCAGATTGAGGTGAGCCAACAACGATTAGTCTCGACGTTGATAGATCATCCTCCTTGTCGTCGTCACCCCCATCGTCGCCGACTTTGCTGGCCTTCGTATTTAATATAAACTTGAAGAGCGAACCGATATAGGCTAGGTTCTGAAGCCTGTTGCTTGCGAAAGATCGCCGCCGGGAGTGAGGGGCATATTCATCCAGGAGAGGTTCTTCATCGCCGACACGATTACCTCCATCTCCATCGGAGTACTGCTCGTTCTGTGAATCCTCCAAGAGCCTTCTAGTATCCCCGTGTCCGTCTCTATTGTGACCGAGCTCTCCATAGCCGCGATATCGATTCCCTGGTCGCCTCAGGCCTCCCATGCGAATATTCCGTAATGCAATCCGTGGTGGTTGATGATCGGAGCTGGAATTATGCCCTAACAGCCGCGTGGTTTGGACATGTGACGAACCAGTAGGGTCGAGCTCGTCAAGGTTCAGGTCAACATCGGAATCTGAATTATTGACCGGAGAGTCTGGCGGCTGGGTAGGATGGTATGAGGTCAACGGCGGCATTCCTGTATCGGTATCATGTCCTAAGGACGAGGAGCCACTTTGGAGGTGTAGATTGGTCCAAGAAGATATTAATTGAGGACTGGTCAATTATAGGTTCCAACTAGAAAAACATTAAAGAAAACTACATGAAATAAAATTATATATATTTCTCATTATATAATATAATATAGTATTTAATAGAAAAATACTTTTCATCAGATATTATTTATACTAATCAATTAAAATAAAGAAATTTAAATTATCACTTTTACTAAAACACAACTGCATTTGTATTTTTACGCATCTTATATGTATTACATAACAACACCAGCTGAAGGCTAGGTTACTTTGTTACCCCAATCGCAGGTGCTACCTTATGCGAGCTGTTGGCGGATTTACCTACCTAGCTCATCGAGAGGCAGATCTGCTTCATCTTTGCCGACGATGGAGTCTGCAACTTTCCATATCTGCACCATATTATCCTCTGCAGCGCTTGCCATAAGCCAGGGATCATTTAAATTCCAGCTGAAGTCTGCCAAGTGGTTGGTGTGCCCACCATGCATAAACAACCTGAGAGTGTTAGCTAGTGATTTCATGCAACAGTGAGAAACGTACAGCTCTGGAGGTCCGTCCTCCTGATCATCAGGTTGCTGTTCCTCGCCAACCCTGCTCAAGTCCCAAAAAACGATACGGCGATCGTAGCTAGCGCTACCGAGAACACCAGCTTCATGAGGGTGCCAAGAAAGAGATGTCACAGCGTCCTGGTGGCCTTCCAGTGTATGGACTTTCTCTTTCACATTACGCAGATCCCAAATACCAATCGTTTTATCCGCAGAGGCAGTGGCGACAAGAACTTCTGTGGACGGATTAAAGGCCAGAGAATTGATAGCATCGCTATGGCCATCCTTGGCGATTAAAGATGACTGAGAGTTTGACGGCTGTCTCACATCCACAATTTGAAGTGTGAGGTCATCGGACACGCTGCCAACGAAGCTCTTGGAAATGGGATGGAATTGAACATCGTTCACAATGTTGCTGTGGTTTGTGAAGCGGCGAATAGGGCTGAGAATATTGCCGTTATTTTGGAGAGACTTGAGATCCCTACCCCATTCCGTTAGCCAAGGTGTTGCTCGTGGTAAATGAAGCGAGGGGGCCTACCAGAGGCATATGGTCTGATCCTCGCTCCCTGATACCAGAGCGCCTTCGTTATGCAAGCTCCAGTTGAGGCCAAACCCCTCTTGTTGATGACCTTCAAGACTAACTTGAGGGTTTACCTTGCCGTTCGGTTCGAAGCTATGCTTAGTTCGATCGAAGATGAGGATTCGGCCATCGATCGCAAGCGTTGCGATAAGATCGGGATTCTGTGGGCAATACCGTGCTTTGTTTACCTCACCAGGGTGGTCGATTCTCTGGACAATGTTCCAATTCATAGATACCGTCCCAGTAGTAGCTGCTGATTTTCCATGGCTGCCAATCTCGCCGCGCTCGTCGTCATAGTCGTTTGCGTTCGGGTAGACAGACTTAGGGATCTCGACCTCAGCAATTTGTACGTGGTTTGGCTTGCCTTCCGAAGTATGTGTTCCGATTAGAAGACGGTGAACGCGGCAGTTCTTGCCATCTGGCTCCTTCACATCGGGAAACCACTGAACCGTCAGAGTAGGCCATGTGAGAGCGGTGCTATATTTTGTGAATACCACGTAAGCATAACCATCAACTTAGACTTACCTCAAGATCATGTCATAGAGGAAGGGAGAATTCTTCTTCCATGTCTTGTACTCTAGTCGTTGTTAGCCAACACCTTAGGCCTAAGGACACGGGTCCTAGTGTATAGATATTACCTTCGTTAATAAGCCTTTGCTCTTCATCCTCATCGTATTCCTGAACACCTGCGTCCACTAGCATTTCAGTGTTAGCATATTGTAGAGTGATAACGATGTTAGCTTAGTACGAACTCTCGACGTCGTCAGCCACAGGGGCCGGGGCCATGCTGAATTGTGTTTTGGTCTCTATATGGTGTAGCATTTAATAACACAAAGAATCTAAAGAAGGCGTTGTAAAGTTTTTTAGTTTAAGAAGTACGAAGGTAGATAGCGAGGCGTAATATAATAAAAGTTAGGATTATTATTAATCTACTTTAGATACTAATAAAAAATAATTATATTAAATTATATAACTTAATAATAATAATAATAATAATAATAATAATAATAATAATAATAATAATAATAATAATAATAATAATAATAATAATAATAATAATAATAATAATAATAATAATAATAATAATAATAATAATAATAATAATAATAATAATAATAATAATAATAATAATAATAATAATAATAATAATAATAATAATAATAATAATAATAATAATAATAATAATAATAATAATAATAATAATAATAATAATAATAATAATAATAATAATAATAATAATAATAATAATAATAATAATAATTATTATTATTATTATTATTATTATTATTTCTTTATTATATCTTTATCTAAGATCTCGGTACATGTAAGAACCCGCGATTTTTATCGCTTATTACTATTAAACCTTCTCCTTAAGATACTAGTAGAACTACGCGGCATTTCAGCGTTATCCTTCGCGTTCGGATGATCAGACAACCCTGCACATAATTCATCGACGACATCAACTCGTGGACATGGGGTGCGTTGACATTCTCAGGGTCCGTATTCATGAGATACTGACCTTGGAACAGTGTGCCCAAGTTCTTCAGATGGCTCTCAGAGCGATACCCAGCAATATCCCAGCTTATTGCAGAGAATCGAATCCCCGAGTTCGACAACCTTTACGTACGACTTCCCACGAAACCCTACGTCGTCATCCCTTGCTGACGTAGTAACATTAGTTGGACATGAACGGTATCATACACAATTGTACCCACAAAGACACGCATGATACCACATTCCGCCTTAGTGAAGATGAAATGTTCAGACGCATATTCAACTACATAGAGCACCTCTTCGGGAAAATCAAGCCGAAGAAATTGTTCTTCATGGCCATTGATGGAGTCGCCCCGAGAGCCAAAATGAACCAGCAGAGGGCACGTCGTTTTCGAACAGCCTTGGATGCGGAACAAGCGCGCGAGAAGGCAATCCGTGAAGGTCAAACATTGCCCAAAGAAGATCCTTTCGACAGCAACTGCATAACACCAGGTACGGAATTCATGGCCAAGCTGACGCAGCAGCTCAAATATTTCATCAGCAAAAAAATATCCGAAGACTCAGATTGGCAGGTTTGTGACATCGTTCTATCTGGCCACGAAGTTCCCGGGGAAGGCGAGCACAAGATTATGGAATACATAAGAAATGCAAAGGCTCAACAGGATTACCACCCCAACATGCGCCATTGTTTGTATGGACTGGATGCCGACCTGATCATGCTCGGCCTGTCAAGCCACGATCCTCACTTCTGCTTACTTCGAGAAGAGGTAACTTTCGGTCGCGCCTCCAAAACGAAATCGAAAGAATTAGAGCATCAGAGCTTTTATTTGATGCACCTTTGCATGGTCCGCGAATATCTCGAGCTCGAGTTCCAGGACTTAAAGAAGGAAGGGACTATAAAGGTGCCCTTCGATATGGAGAGAATCATAGACGATTTCATTCTCATGGCATTCTTTGTTGGCAACGACTTTCTCCCAAATCTACCCAACCTTCACATCAATGAGGGGGCTTTGGCAACAATGTTCCGTATCTATAAACAGGTCCTGCCCGCGTGTGATGGTTATATCAACGAAGGAGGGGTTATCAACCTTGGCCGTTTAAGGCTGCTACTCGAAGAACTTTCCAAGGAAGAATATCGATATTTCGAGCACGAGCATGCTGATTCCAAGTGGCTGAAGAGCAAGCAGTTAGCGGAAGTTCGTAATGATGAGCCCACGAAACCAAGAAGGGGTCTTGTCATGACAAGCTCTCAGAATAAGCTATGGAAGAAGATACGGATGCTCGTAAATAAGCGGCCGAGTGCCCCTCTCGATCTCGGTTACGACGTTACCGCTGCTGATCGAAAATTCGTCCAAGACGTCGCTGATAACCTTCATATTCAGTGGCGTACCATCGAAGACGCTGATGGACGACGTCATCTGTGGGTGATAGTCCCCGCCGATCAGGGTGGCGACGAAAACGGAGACGAGGAAGAAGAAGAAAGCCATATTGCCGTGCTTCGTGTGGTGAAGCGATACGACCAGGCTCAGATTGTTGACTTCTCCGCCGAGGAAGCCCAGGCAGCCTCGCAGACCAGATACAGGCAGAAATTCCTAGAATGGAAAGACAATTACTACAATAGCAAATTCGGGTGGGCTCCCGAAGCCAGAGATATAGAACTGACGAAGCTTTGTGAGAATTATATCCAGGGGCTCCAATGGGTATTACACTACTATTACAAAGGGGTGGCGTCTTGGCCGTGGTTCTATGGCTATCACTACTCCCCTATGATATCTGGTAAGTCTTGACACACCGTGTTGGGGCCATTGCGGCGCGTTGCTAACCAAATTAGACGTAATGAAAGGGATCAATGCAGATCTCAACTTCAAGCTCGGTCAACCATTCCGACCGTTTGAGCAGCTTATGGGCGTCCTCCCCGACAGAAGCAAAAAAATTGTTCCTTCTGTGTATCATGAACTCATGACAGATCCGAAGTCGCCAATTATCGATTTCTACCCCAGGGACTTCGAATTAGACATGAATGGTAAGAAGATGGAATGGGAGGCTGTCGTTAAGATTCCATTCATCGACGAGGATCGATTGCTATCTGCAATGGCGCCTAAGAATGAACTACTCACACTACAGGAGAAAGCTCGTAACGATTTCGGCGTTTCACTAAAGTTTACCTACGACGCGCATATCGACTTCACTTACCCGTCCTCCATGGCTGGGATCTTCCCAGATGTGGTACATTGCCACTGTGTCGAGAATATCTTTGATTTCCCCACAACCGAGGGGCGGGAGCTCCACGTTGGCTTGCTGGATGGTACCAAGCTCGGCGTCGATGCCCTGGCGGGGTTCCCGAGCCTCGCTACGTTGCCCTATATTGCCAACCTAGGCTTCCATGGTATCAACGTCTTCCAGCAAGAAAGTCGAAACGAGAGTATGGTCATAACCCTTGCCGACGTAGGACTTCGAAGCAGTGTGGAGCTGGCGAGGGCCAAACTGGGACAAAAATGTCATGTTGGATACCCCTTCTTGCAAGAGGCTAAAATAACGCGCGTGTCGGACGAATTGTTCGATTACACTCTCGCTGGCGATGGCCCTAACCGTGAGATCCAAACTCACCATTCGGCGAGGGATATTGAAGGGTGGAATAAGAAGGCATCCCACATCGAAAAATTCTACGGAAAACGACTCGGTATCACCATTGGCACCGTTGAATGCATCATCCATGTTGAGATGCTGAAGGGACTCGTTAAGACGGACGAGGGCGCCACCATTAAAGAATATGGGTCCATACCAGGCATGGAAACGGATTACGCGGCGCAAGTCGTCGTGGACGAGGTCATCAGCGAAGACGAAAGATTTCTCGAACGAGCTGCGCCCCCGCTAGAGGAAGAATTTCCTGTAGGGTCCCATGCTTTCTTCCTAGGGGCTTATGCATATGGACGACCCTTAGAGATCTCTGGCCACAACAACAACCAAGCTGAGGTCACATTATCATATATCCGGGAATCGGAGTTTGCGACACCAATTATCCATCGTGCCGAACAACAAAATCACTACCGGCCCTCATACACTGTAGCAAAAGACCTGGGACTCCACCCCCTTATATTGAGTAAGATTACTTCCTCTTTCTATATCCACACGATAGGAGGAAGCATGAAGGTCAATCTCGGGCTCAACCTTAAATTTGAAGGAAGGAAGCAGAAAGTTTTAGGGTACTCAAGAAAATCGAACTCGGGGTGGGAGTTCAGTCCTGCTGCGGTTCGGCTACTCACAGCTTATATGACCTCATTCCCGGATTTCTTCGCGGCCATCATGCGTAACCCCTCGGGGGCCGAACTCGACGAGACGCAACTCTGGCCCGATAGCAAGATTGCCAGTGATAGAATCAAGGAGATTGGTGCGTGGCTCAGGACTGTGGAGACGAGCAAATTCGAAAGGGTTCCGCTCGATGCTGAGCAGTTGGACTCCAATGTCGTTATGGAACTGCAAGGAGAAGTAGACAGGCTAATTAAGTCTTGTCCGAAACACCAACGAAAGAGACTGAAAGGAGTTCCCCGATCCGCCTTACTGAACCCGAAAGATGCCGAGCAGCGACTTGGTAACCAAAAGTTCAGTTTGGGTGACCGAGTCGTCTATGCGCAGGCCTCGGGGAAAATACCTATCGCTTCGAGGGGAACGGTTGTCGGCATAAACATAGTCGGCAATCACCGCATGCTCGATATCCTTTGCGATGACGCATTCATCAACGGTACAACTTTAGGTGGCCGATGCAATCCGTTCCGAGGGCAAACGGTTTCAGCCGCCTCGGTACTCAATGTGACGGACAAGCAACTTATTACAGATTCCAAGATGAGCCTAGAGAGACAACCCGTTCGAAAAACACTGCCTCTACGCTCTAACGAATCTACACGCCCGGGTCTAGGCCAGCTCCGAGATGCATCAACACCGGCTTCTCTACAAGGGAGTTGGCGAAGTGCTGTCGTGGGCACTGGTCGGCATTCATCCCAAGGACGGGGCCTTCATAACCAAGCATCCGGCCTTGTTCCTCAGGTTCGCCATAGTAGCGCTGTATATCATCCCCCAGCGCCAAACAACCATAGGCCGCAGATACACAACCGCAATACGACGCAACTAGTCGCTGGCAATCCTTGGCGCGGGCGTGGTGGATCGTATCGAGCGGGTCGAGGGAATCGTGGTGGTAGGGGTGTTTCGCTTAACTTAGGTAGCGATCAGACACAGCCAAAGCCAAATCTCGATAGTCGAGTGGTGTCGGAAGCTACTGAGGCTCCTCAGAATCCGGCCTACAGTCCCATGCTGCCACCGACTGTAGAGGACACTCGCAGCAGCAGGGGCCGTGTACGTGGGAGAGGGTCTCGTGGTACGTCAATTGTACACTAGAAGGGGGTTTAAAGAATCCGGCCAGTTACCTTAGGTGGTTACAGGTTGTGAAGGAGGTCGGGATAGAGTCTACCATGTACATCCTTAATCGTTCGATACAATCGCCGGTCGGTATAAACTCTTAATATCCTCGAGCCAGTATAGAGCAAGAACTTATTGAATCAGCGAGCCGGATTAAAGACGCGCTGCTAAAAGGGATGACTGCTACACCAATATATTAACGATCCTTATGAAGCGGTTCTCCTCGGCAGCACTATAGGTCTCTTTAAATACCGCAACCTTTGACATCCACCCACCCTCTACTATCAACAGCGTATCTATCTCGTCACTCCCCTAAACCTAACAGTCGCCTGGAGCCTTTTCGAAAATCAAAGTCGGATTACCCGGCAGCACCAACGTCTCGATAATAAAATGGCATAATCATACATAGGACCTGCACTGGTATATATGGGCGTCCGCAATCTTCATCGAACCGGCGTCTGTCCTGGCTAGCCAGGAGCCTGGAGTCGGGAGGACCAGCGCATTAACAGCTACAGTGTACTGTGAGTGGTTTTCTACTTAACCCCCGTCCGTGAGATGGCTGACCAAGAGGTGTATTTTCATTTTGTGCAAGCCATCTATACAACCAAATTCATATTAACAACTACCGACGATCGCCCTCCTCGGCGCCCCGTGGTTGCCCTTAATGACTAGGGATTTTCTCGCGATGATAGTAGGGGGAATGAAAATGTACCGACGACATGGAAAAAGGCGCGAAGGGAAAAAATAACAAGACAAATAGCATGACAACAATGGAATTGAGATACAAGAACTTCTGGGGAATAAGTCTGGAGCTTGAGAAATGAGGCCAGGTATACCATTTACACTCCCTGCGCTATGCACCTCCATTCAAATCCCACCTGACTACACATAGCCATTCATTTGTACAAGTTCGTCCGTCCACCATGGCCAGAACGTTCAATGTATATCGGGCAATAATGTCGAGAGAGGATTCGTAGTAAAGAGTCCACCAGTACCAACCAACCAGTCCTAGATGTCCGTTCTAGAAATTGGTCCCTTTTTTTTCTTTCCCAGCTTCCTCGAACATTCCCGCGCAGTTTTTTATCCCTTCTGTGAAAGAGGTCCCGTGCAACACCCCGCTAATCCTTAGGTATCCTCGACTCCTTATACCGTCCCTCAAAGGCGAGCGCACGCCTTTGACAGTGCCATGTTACGTCCAGAGAAGTACCACCAATGTTGATATTCGTCGATAATCTACATCCCACTGAACACTCCAAATACGTCCCTAGGTCGGTGATGATCAAATCGGATACTGAACACTCAGTACAAATGTCGGAGAGGGCTCGCGATTAGGCCGGAGACTTGCTAGGAGGCGCGCCAGCACCGTTCTGACGAGTGTCGCTGCCACTGACGGACAGGCCTCCAATGCCTGAAGATAGGAAGGCAAACGGGTCATTTTCTGACTGTGACGAATAGAAATTGTTGGATGGGCCAGCAGAGGCGGGGCCATTGCTGGCGGATTGAAAAGCAGCCTCAGCAGCTCGGCTATCGAACGGACCGGCCGAGTGAGAGCCGGGGGCAGGTCCAAAGTGAGCATTAATGGACGGATACGGAGCCGCACCTCCGCCAATTCCTGAGGGTAAGGCATACGTGCTAGGTGGTCCCCCGAAATGGTGGCCATAACCGCCGGACGCTCCAAAGGGCCCGGCTGCGGATGCGAACGGCCCTGGACCCGGGGTTCCGGCCATAGAACCGGAGCCTATACCATAACTGGACCCGCTATCCATTGGTGAAGGATACCCCGAGTCGGCAACGACCGCGGCACCAGCGCGGCTGGCACCGCACCGAAGGCAACAGACATTTTTGGCAAAGTTATGGTAACCACATACTTCGTTGCCACATTTCCAGTCACCAGCTCGAAAAGGCACGACACCACTACCACCCATGCGACCCCCGCCATGCCCCATGTTGCCATGATGGCCACCGTGATGTGGTGGGGGTATCATGGCCGGTGGCCCGTACCCATAGCCGTATCCCATATCACCCTGCGGCCCGGCGCTGACTGCTGGAAAGGAGCATCGAAAGCAGGCTGTTCGTCGTTGGAAATTTGAAAAGCCACACGAGGGACACGTCCAGTCGCCAGGGCGCGGGCGGTTCTTGCTCGGGGGAAATGGGGTCAGGATTTCGGCAGCACGGTCGAGGACTCGGCTAGAAGACGGCGAGACCTCAATAGCTTTCTCGTTTAAGGCACGTCCATTCATGCAGAGACTTTCGGCAGCCTAAATAGGTATCAACGTTCAGTGTCCGGAATAAAGCAACATGGCAATGACGACCCGAAGCAATCCATATACCGATTTAACAAGGCGAGGGACCAGGCACAAAAGCAGCCCCAGACGGAAGCCAGAGGTTGTCTCGGCCTAGAGAGATCTGCACGTACCTCTTCATGGGATGAAAATACGGCAAAGCCGGTACCTGTCGGCTTGTGTTGTTCCGGAGTGCGCAAGGTCCAGAAAGCAATCGGGCGGCCACCAAATTGTGTGAACCAGCTCTCAAGCTCGGACTGAGTGGTGTCATGAGGTAGGCCGGACATGTGTAGCACCTTGCTTCGCTCGGAGAGAAAAGCGCGCACGTCAGCGCGGGCATCCATGGGGCGCGTTAGCACGTCCGGATGTTCTTGGGGCGGTTGGGATTTCCTAATCAAACCGCGAAGAACTCTAGCGAGGGTTACAGCTTCCTCCATGGCACGTCGAGGTGAGGCCGGCGCAAGAGCCTGCAGGTGAAAGGGCAGGTTGTGCTTGATCGGGGCGCTCGATTGAACAGGCTCGACTTCGAGGGCGGCGCAGATGTTCGAGAGCATTGAGGGCCCAAAAGGGAGTGACTCGGGGTGGTGCTGTTGCCAGCGTTGGTACTCGGTACGAAGGTCGAACGTTCTCGAGTGTTGGAGGTAGGGCGGGAGCACGACAGCCTTATCTCGCGCTTCTCGAGGAAGCTGAACACGAAGGTCCCAAGCATCCAGGGTGACGAAAACAAAATCGAGATTTTGTGAGGTTAGATGCTCAGAAGCAAAAGCATCAAACCGGTTGACCGCATCTCGGAAAGTTCCAGCATTTCGAACGTGTTCCCATGTAAGAGTCGTCAGGCTAGCTACAAGCACGGGGGGCATACGTTAGCTCCAAGGGGCCTGTAGTGTTGATTCCCGTCGATGACTAAGTGGCCATCCTCATCACCATTACCCGTACTGACGACTTACTACATAAAGGGGTGATTGGTGTGTTGATTGGCTTCACCAGAACGCTTTCGCGGTGGATCTAACGTCGAGGGAGAAAAGGACCGTCAGCATACGGTAGTTCCGGTAACAAAGCTACAAGTTGCATCATTCCCACTGTTCGTGTTTCCATACCTCTTCGAGCGACTTGGCGTCTAGGAGAATCCAGCCGAGTTCAATTACCTCGGCAGAGTCCTTCGTTACGTAGACACCGTGTTCATCGCAGGTGGTAGCAACGTGGATGACGACGTAACGATCGATGTGAGGAGGAGGAGACTGCTGGTTCGACATATTGCGATCAAGGATGTGCTATACGGCGTGGAAGACGATACGAAACGAGAATTACGATCCGACGCGAATTGGCTCGGTGTAGCTTCGAGATTAGGGGGGGGGGGGGTTCCGTATGGTTGGGGCGGCTGTACAGGTTTGAGTATAATAAAAAAAGGGGAGGGGGAAGGGGAAGGGGGGGGTTGGCTAGAACAGTTGTTAAAATCGAGTGTCATAAATGTGGGATCGAGAAATTAAGAGGGCGGTGGCTAGCCGAACGACTACTGCTGCAACGAGCGACTGAAGATCCAGTTGACGTTCAATGCGTAGGATCAAGAAAGAGAAGCAGAAAACAGACCACGAGCTGAGCTCAAGCAGATAAGGGAGACCCCAGAGGTAGGCGCAATAGGTGGATTCCAACCAGAGTCAAGATGGAGCCGATCCGATCCCAACAGCTCCTCGTAGTGCGGTGCCGATAAAGGATCGGTAAGAGAAAAAAAATATATATCGAGGGAGACGGAAAGAGAAAAGAAGAGGGAATGAATAAATGAAAGAACAAGCTAAAGTAAAAATAAAAGTAAGTAATAAATAACTTTTCTAAATATTTAAAAACATAAAATTTTCTTTAAATTAAAATGTAAAAATCTTTATGATATACTTAGTACTTATATATAAAGCTACCTATATATAGTGTTAATAACTATAATTAATATTAATAATATGAATAAGATTAATGGATTAATAGCTATTAAGAACTGATAATTTTAAAGAAATTAGAAATTAGTATTAATAAGACTACGTAAATATAAAGAATCAAGGAAATAGAACTAGAGTCGAATTAATAAGTATACCTATTGAGAAGAAGCAGAGCGTACGCGATACTGGAGTCCCGGATAAGCTTATTTGAAAGTATACTTTATCGAAGACTATAATACGTATAATGGTCTAAGGTAAATGAAACTAATATCGTTATATTAATTAAGAAACGAGGAATTTAATATAGTTATCGTATCTTAGGTATACTCCTTAGTCGTAGAGATGTAATAGTCGCTAACTCGAAGGTATAAAAGGTAAGAAAAGAAAAGTAGCTAAACGTAAAAGTCATTTATTTGGTTATAGCGGTACGACGAAATAACTTAAGCGTTCGTAACTAAAATAAATATGCTAATCAGAAAACGACGAATTTAATAATAATAAAAAATTTTAATTAAAGTAAAATTAATAAAGATAGTAATTTAATTAAGTAATAAATTAAATAATAAGTATGTTATAGCCTATACTTACGTGAGCTATAGGTACTCTATATAGGTATAAGGCCTATCGTAATATATTACGTAATATATCAAGAGGGCATGTCTTACCGCACTACTACACTATATATAAATTAACCTTATATTACTAATTAACATTTAATATAACGAGAAATATTAATATAAGTATAAAGCGGCGCCTAACGGTAATACCGTTAATACTATTAAATAACTTCTATTAAATCGAGACCGGCCTGTGACTATAACCGGTATCGTATTTAACGCGATCCTTTACTTAGGATTTATTCCTTATACGTATTACTTTAACGAAGGTTATATGTTAGGAGTTTTAAACCTCAGTGAAAGGGATTATCGTCGACTTATTTATAATAATTAAAACTTTAGTATAAGGAATACGCCTCGTACTTTAATTAAGCGTTAGCTGATTAGAAAAGCTCGTATAATACCCGGACTTTATTGATTAAGATAGTATAATAAATAGCAATATATTTATATTAAGAGAAAAGTATTAGGATATAAATAATAATTATTTTACTTTTACCCTTATATTAGATAATAAGATCTTTATTATTTCTCTTTCTACTTTCTACTTCGTATCGTTAGATTAAATGGAATTTACAGCTAGAAAACGGAATAAATCGCTATCGGCCTCCAAAATAGTAAAGATAAATTATTAGTAAAGACCTTACGAATCGATATTAGCTTTCCGTTCTTATAGCCGCCCGAAGAGAAGGGGGACGACGATAAAACTCCTATTTAACTATCCCTTACCCGTAGCTTTATACTTATCCCGATAATTCCTATAGTATTATCTTAAAATAATAATAACGGGTCCTTTAGTAGTTAGAATATACCGGTAACTATCCTGATTATCGTAATATTAACCATTAGATGCCTAAACCCTACCGATTATCCTAGGCTTAAGTTTAATAAACGTAACATAACTTAATAATTAGAGAGAGTAGATCGACTATTTAACCGCTACCGTATAAACGACGACGATAAAATTAAGAAGATCGAAGAATAAATTACGATTAATATTATTAAGAAGCGTATTAATAACGTTGTAAAGAATTAAACGATATAGAGAGTTATCATTATAGCCCTAAAGTATCGTTTTAGGATTACCGATAAACTAAGTTAAATTAACATTAAACGAAAACTCGTAACGTTAGAACGAGGTAACGTAATTCATAATCTTGAGGCGATTTTTACCTATCTCATAAACTATAAACGTCTTTCTAAGCTCGTAAACGACGACGGGGAGCTTCTCTAGAAAGTAAGACGCTTGACTGATAAATTCCTTATATTTGTAATTATAAAGTTCTATAAGATACGAAATTATAATTATAATAAGATTAGAGATATCGATTAAATACCTTTATAGAAACCGTTAACTTTAACTCGGCCCGGATAATAATCCCTTTCGTTATCAACGTAAGAAACGATACGCTACTAAGCCTTATATTTAGTGATTAAGAAAACTAAATACTATTAATACCTTAAGCCGTTTTAATAACGTATATAGGCCTAAAAACGCGTTCCTAGTCGAGTATTTAAAAGCCGACGTTAATTTTCAAGTTAAAATTAACTATATCTGCTTTTACGACAACGATATAGAGGTAGTATCTATCTTCGAAACTAAGGACTTATTAATCCTCGAACTTAGTCTCGATAAAGGAGATATGGCAATCGTTAGATTAAGCGACGAGAAGTTCCTTTACGTTTTTAGTAAAGCCGTTATGAAGATAATTCGATATACGACGTAAGAATCGAAATAATATAAATAAAACCTAACCTTTATTTTGGAATTAATTTATTAAATTAAACATACGTTTTTATTAATACTATATATAAACCGAAGTCGCATAAAGTTTAATACATAGATAACGTACCGTTAAACGGCTAAATACCGTTAGGAATATTAAATTAAAAGGATTAAATATTAAGAGAGGTTGAGTCGAAGTACGAGCCGTTAGATATATTATAACGCGATAAACCCTATAAGAATATTATATTAAGATTCGTTAGTAACTCTCGAAGTACTAGATTAATAACGGAAAGGCTTAACGTTATTTATATAGGTTTATTAAATACGGAATTAACTGATTAAGAGAAAGACGTATTTATTAAGATCTTATACTAAAAAGAGATATCCTTAACTTAGGATTTCTTTAAAATCGGAAAAATCTAACTTAAGGTTTACTCCGATTATGTAATGAGCTGCGCCTAGTCATAGAACCCTAGTTGGTATAGCACCAGGGTACTGTAGTGGTGCGGTGGATCTAGGCCACGTAGCCTTTTCGATATCTATTTATATGGGTCGCGTACTCATATTTTCATTAGTTAGACTTAGACCTATAGCTATCACAGCCTATAGCTATTTACTCGTTTCTTATCATGCCTTTCTAGCTATCCTCGTTACCCTTTTCTAGATCCCTTTCCCAACTGCCGTTTTCAGCTAGCCGATCAACCGATTACAGCTATTTACAGCTGTAATCTTGGTTAATCGGCACTAGGCCAGTTGTTAGCAGTTGGATAGCCCTTGTTTCGTGCCTCCGTTAGCGTGCCTACGCTGCTCCTATTCAGTACGTAACCGCTCCTCCCGTATATAACCAGCTCCTAAAGGCGCGGCCTTAGTAAAGCGTACCTTTTTTTCTTTTCCTCCTCGTATAGCTTTATTCCTTTAATTTATATCCTTTTACCTAGCGAATAGCTCTTAAAACCGTAATAAAAAACTATACTATCTTCTCCGTAAGGTTAGTACTTAAATATCCGATATCCGACTTCTAGATAACGGAAGATAAGTCTAAGGCCTAGGCGTAATCGAGCGCTTAAGAGGCGACGCTAGCTTATTACGTATTATTATAAGACCTTTATTTCTTAAATTCCATAAGAAAATATATAACCGATTTCCTACGAAGTAATTCCTTAATATCCGTACTACCGGTACTCGTACCCGTACCTAAGGTTATAGTTACCTTACTTACGGACGTAAACGGAACTTAACGAAAACCTCTTAAGTAGTACGAATAAGACGGGAAGGTTATATCGTTTTACTTCTACTTAGAAAAGCTATAGGCGAAAATCCTAATCGACGCTCTAGACGGCTTATTCGATAATAATAACGCGATATGGTACTTTATTTTCGGTACGATACCCGAGGATCGGTAGCGGAAAATAAAATACTTCTAGAAATCCGGCGGTCTAGGGAACGGATTTTAACCTAAAGACTTACTAAGATATATAAAAGAAACGTTCGATAATATTTAGGTTAAGGAGGACGCGTAATAAAAACTATAGAAACTACGGTAGAAAGAGAAGGAAACCTTCGAGAGCTTCTTATCCGACTTCGAAGAGGTCTTAATAAACGCTAGAGGCTTTAGCTAGGATAACGATAATAAGCTAACGTAATTAAAAGTAATACTATCTAACTATTTTTAAAATATATTAATTCCGATTTAAATATCTTAAGATTACGATATTTTTATCGCTTAAATTTACTTAATCGCGCTACGAATAAACTACCGAATTTAAGCGGCTCGCGAGGGAGTTAGGCGAAAATAAGCGCTACTTAACGACCCCGAGCTACGAATTAATATCCGTTACCTAACGCTCGGACTGCGCTCGGATAAATACTTAAGGCGATACGATTATAATAGGCTTTATTAAATCGTAAGGGAGGCTCCGTTAAGCTTACGGCGGGTCTAATAACGGATATAATAATAATATCCGACGGATAAGGTAGGTACCTTAAGAGGAATACGAAAAAAGAAAGGTCTAGGATAGTTACTTCCGCTACGGCGCTAGCTAGTACTAGGTTAAGGACTACCCCTACCTACCGGTTACTCGCCCGAGTAGTTAAAGGCGGTTCCCGTTCGTACCGGTACGAATAACGTAAGTTATTAAATTATTACTAAAAGAATTAAAGGATATATTAGTTAATATAACGGCGGGAAAAGAATAACTCTGTTATAAAATCGAGCGACGGAGCTTAGCTAGGAGGTAATAAATAAATAAAAAACCTATAAGGATAAAATAAAAAGCAGCCCCTCGTTATTATTAGTTATAGTTAATAAAACGTCGCTATCGGAAGCCCTTATAAACGAAGGTTACTTATATTTTATAACTATTAATAAGGACTTATTTAAATCCCTTAACCTATTCCTTATTCCTATCCCTTCCCGTAGTATTAAAGGCGCTTTAAGCGCTATAAAAGAAGTAGTAATTTAAGGAATTACTTATATAGCCCTAGAGATTAACGAGTATACGTAGTTAATATACGTATACGTTATTCCGTTACTAGAATTCCTAATAATTCTAGGAAAACCGTAATAGATATATAACGAGGTAGTTTCGTATTTATACGAGAATCGATTATAATACGGAAGAGTACGAATAAGCGTATAATATAAGGGAAAGGAACGTACGACCCCGCTTATGAAAGAGCTAGAAGAGGCTTAGTACGTATTAGCTAATACGTTTATAGGCTTAGCTAAGAGGATGCGCCGCCGTAAGAGAAAAGGAATAGATACGGAGGGTATATCGATATTCGTTACTTCCTTAATAGATATAAAAAAAGCCTTAAAGCCGAAGCCTGTAAAAACGGAGACGGAGCTACGAGAAATAATCCTATGGGAGTTTTACGACCTATTTCCGCTATAGAAAAAGGAAGAAGCCGACCGTTTCGCCCCGTATCGCTTAGGCGTTAATTATAAAATCGATATTAAAAAAGGACTAGACGGAAGAGAGAAACTATTACCTTAGGGTTCTTTATATGGGATATCCCGGAAAGAGCTTCTGGTAGTACGGAAAACGCTCCGCGACTTATTAGATAAGGGGTTTATCTAGGCTAGTAATTCGGAAGTAGAAGCCTTAGTTCTCTTCGCCCGTAAGCTAAGAGAAAGCCTCCGATTTTATTACGATTACCGGGCGTTAAATCGCTTAACCTAAGGAAACCGCTACCCGTTTCCGCTTATCGGCGATACCTTACGTAACCTTACGTTAGTAAAGTAGTTTACGAAGGTAGACGTAATCGCGGCCTTTTATAAAGTCCGTATCGCGGAAAGCGACGAATTTAAAACGGCGTTTAAAACCCGATATAATTTATTCGAATAGCTAATAATATCCTCCAGATTAATAAGCGCCCCGGTAACCTTCTAAAGATATATAAATAACGTTTTAAAGGAGTTTCTCAACGACTTCGTTAGCGCTTATATAAACGATATCCTTATTTATACGAGCGGATCCTATAAGAACTATATAATTAAAGTACGTATAATTTTAAAGCGCTTTTACGAAGCCGGCCTTTACCTAGACCCCGGGAAATACGAGTTCGTAATAACGATTATTAAATACTAAGGAGGAGCAGAGCGTACGCGATACTAGAGACCCGGATAGGTTCACTCGAAAGTATACTCTATCGAAGACTATAGTACGTACGATAGTCTAGGATAAATGAAACTAATACCGCTATACTAATCGAGAAATAAGGAATCTAATGTAATTATCGTATCTTAGCTATACCCCTTAGTCGTAGAGATATAATAGTCGCTAGCCCGAAGGCATAAGAAGTAAGGGAAGAAAAGAAGTAAAACGTAAAAGTTACTTATTCGGCTATAGCGGTACGACGAAGTAACTTAAGTGCCTATAATTAAAATAAATATATTAATTAAAGAACGACGAATCTAATAATAAAAACGAATCTTTAATGAAGGTAAAAATAATAAAGATAGTAATCTAATTAAGTAATAAATTAAATAGTAAGTATAGTATAACCCGTACTTACAGAAGCTATAATTACTTTATATAGGTATAAGGCCTATCGTAACGTATTACGTAATATATTAAAAGGATATGTCTTACCGCATTAGTATAGCTTCCTTAATTTAATTATACCGTAAGGGATAATTAAATTAAAAAGGATAGTACGGTATATCCCGATTAATATCTCCCCTTAAAAATTACTACGAAACTTTATTCTACCGGCTATTATTTAACTATTACCGCCGCGTCTTTAGCTTATCGTTTAATATTATAAGGAGGCCCTTTTATTACTTTATAACTAACTTAGCCTAGTTTACCTTTACCGATCTAGCCCGATCGGCGTATTCTTTCTTTATTTTAGTTATCTTTTTCTTAGTTTCGGCTTATCCTTTCTAATTAAAGGGATAGCAGAAGAGCGGGCGCGTCCCGAGGGTCGATTAGGTATCTCTCTTCTACCTATACGGTATAGAGGTCTTACCGGACTAGAAAGCTTTAATCCTTACTAGGCTAAAAGGAGGAAAGGGGCGGGTCGTAACCTTAACGAGGTCGTCGTAGCATAAGTCGGTATCTACCGATACGAAGGAGTAAAGGGGATTAGGTACTAAGGCTACGGAAGAACGGCGGACCTCGGCCTACGCGATAAACCGGACGGAAGATTTACGGCTAAGGGATTCGCCGATCGGCGTACTTTAAACGAATATTATAACGTTAATAAGATTAATTCGCTTTTAATAATTTACGGCTTATCGGAAACGCTTAACGATACTAACCCCTTCCTTTAGAACCCGAACGTTATAAAATTACTTTATTACCTCGGCGTATTCTTTTATAGTATTAAGGGAATTAAGCCTCTTATTTTCTTAGGCTTAGTACGCGACTTTAATCGGTTATTTAAAGATAAAATACGGTAGAATGCCGCTCTAAAAACCGTAACTATAGCTATCTTATTAGTTTATTAACGCGACGTAATAAATAAACTAAGGAATTATATTAAGCTTAAGATTACCGTCTTTTTATGCTCGCCGTAATTAACCGAGCGCGTACGCCGCTTAATCGAAGGCGCTATCTTTAATTATATTAAAGCTAAATAGTTTCCGGGGCTTAGGAAGGTATAATACTACGGCGAAGTAGGCTTAGAAGAACCTCTTAGGATTAGTAATAACTCGTTCGGAGTTTATTAAATTCCTATGGATCGTAAAAACCAAAGTAAAGGTAAGGTTATCGAAGAGGTATTAACGGATTAGGAAGTTAAACGATTCTACCGATCGATAGCTTATCGTTTAATACGGGTTTACTTTAAAGGCCGCCTTTTTATTTTCGAGGTCGTAACTTATTATGGTATAAAGGACGCGGATATCTTCGTTAGTAAGGTAGTCGTAACGGGCGAGGTATATAAAAAAGTTAACTAGGGCTACCTTTATTTATTCCTATTATTATTAGTTTATAGTTCGGGGCCGATTAACGGATAACCGGAAGGCCTAAGTTATATCGGATCCTAACTCGATCTAGCCCCTTCTCGAATCGTAGTTATCTAAAGTATTAAGCTAGTATTTCTTTATATTACTTTAGTTATCTTTATTACCGTGAATCTCCTATAGGAGTTTAATTAAGTCGGTTAGATCGATATGACGTACGTTTTTATAAACGGAAGGAAGGGAGAAGGAGAGGGGAACGCCGGCGGAGCGAGGGAAAGATATCGTAAAAAATAAAATAAAATAAAAAAGAATTAAAGAGAGGGGGAAAAAAGAATAAGTTAAAGATGAAATTAAAAATTTAAATTAATAATAAGAAAGGTAGGCTAGAGATTAATGAGAATATAATAATAATAAGAGGGGAGTTTTCGGAATAGGATACCTAAAGAGGAAAAAGAGAAGGAGGGAGGGAGACGTATCGACGATATGGTTAGATATACCTTTACGGCTAACGTTTTAAGAAAACGCGTTCCCCCGTATACGTATAGAGCTATAATAGGAGATACGTTAGCTTATAACTTCCTATTATATACTCTTAATAAAGTAATAAATACGTACGTTCGTAGACTCGTAATTAAACGTAGGCTAAGGTAGGTATTATCGAGACTCTCTTAAGTACGGTACTTACGACCTAGGTAACGTATTCGACTCTCTCGTTTTCGTCCGACCTCTCCTCTTATTTTTCGCCATTCTACGGTTCTGATTTATTTCCTTTCTTCCTCTTATTAGGCCCTTTATCTTCGTTTTAATTCGTTTTTCGATTTTTCTTAATTCTAGATTTATAATTTCGTCGTTCCTATCTCTCTTTCTCTTATATATATATATATAATAAACCCTACCTTCTAAAAGGAACTTTTGAAACTAGACCGGGCGTTCGCCCTTAAGCTATTCGAATAGCTTAAGGCTACGGGGATTACCGACGAAGAGATCGCCGAGGTTTCCGGGAAGGCCGAGAAAGCTAAGGACGATAAAAAGAAGGCCATAACGCATTAGCGGGCTAAGTCGATGCCGCTGCCGGTAAACCTAATAAATAAATAGCCTAACGAATCCTTCTATTACTTATCCTTTACCGAGGAATTCCGGGACGTTAATCGGCTAATCCTTAAGCCTTAGTAGGTACCGTATATCCCGTACTTCCGTCCCTTAAACTAAAGCCCGAAAGTAATTATCGGCCGGTAGTTCCGAGGTATCGAAGGAATTCGGGTAATAAACTAATAACGCTAAGTATATAGCTTTTAATATTAATAAGATCTATTAATCGAAAGCTAAATTAATTAATAGTAAAATAATTTATAACGTTTGGTTTTATTTTCTAGGTAGGCCGGCGGCCGGCCGGTATATTACGTAAGAAATCCTAAGTAAGGATTTTTAGGAGGTTATTTACTTCTAAAGCTATATTATATCCCTTACCCGTTACGTTTAATCCTCTCGCCGTCGGACGTTATTTATAAAGATTAATAATAAGGGCCCCGTTAATAAATATTTCCGTCGATTAACGACGAACCCTCGTTACGTCGTTAGTTTATTCGTTTAATAATATAGGGTACTTAACGAGGTATCCTACTAGTACTACGAGCGCCGGCTCGCTTCTTCCGATACCGTTAAATACGCGGGTATATAGCTATTCTTTTCCTATTAATATTTAGCCTTCGATCGTATCTTTAGGTACTCCTACGGTATCTACCTTTTTTCTATTAACGGAATACGTTATAAATTTCGGGATAAGCGGTTTACCTACCTACGGGCGAGGATAAATCGTAACCTCCCTTTAGTAAAGAATTTAAGCTAAGCCGTATATCCGCTTATGATACGGGTAACGGGTAACGAGTTACTAGCTATAATAGACTTAAAAATCGCTACGTTCCGAGGGTCGGAGAGTAAGTAAGTTTTTAGTTTTCTTAGTAACTAATAAGTAAGGGATAGGATATGAGGAGTAAGAGGAAAAGAAAGGTATTAATCGGCGGATATATATTACTTCTAGCTTATTTTTAAACGCGTATTCCTTTTCTTTCCTTTTTTCTTTTACTTTTATTAATATAAATTACTTTCCTTACTTTTTCTTTAAATATTAAAATATACCTATATTAAAATGTAATAGTTTTATAATACTAGAATATTAATATCCCGGATTTCTAACGATAAACGCAAAGGATAACTTATCTAAGTATAAAAACGCGTTAATCGGCGTTAATAATCTATAGAGACATACTTTCTTTTAAGGTAAGAAATAAGGAAGAACGTATTTTTTAATATCATAATTTAAGGTACTAATTTCGTATATAAGCTACCGGTTTAATAACTATATAGGAATAACTTCTTTCCTTTCCTACTTAAGAAAGCGACTATATCTTAAGCTCTTAGGTTTTATTACTCTTCGATCGGTATAGGTAGGTCGTTTTACGGTACTATAGCCTTATCGTTTTATGGTAGGACGGTTATTTATATAATCGGGTCGATCTTCTTAATCCGGGTTTATCGTTAGGTATAACTTCGTATCCTTTAAGCTTCTTATTTAGTATTTCTATTATAATTCGCGCCTTATCGTTCGGGGCTAATCATTTTTCTTCTTCGTCGTCGATTACCGAGGGCATAAGCTTTAGGCCTCCTTTAGCTTAGGGGTCGTTAATAGTCGTCGATTCCTAGTCCTTATATTTAGTCGGTAGTAAGCGTATAATCTATTCGTCTTCCTCCGAGTTCTCTAGCTTTTAAAACCCGTTAGTATTTTAAATAAATTTCCGTAATTTATAGCCTAAAACTAGGTATAATAGCGTAAATTTATCCGGTTCTTTAAGTTTATAACGACTATAGCCTAGACTTTCAGCGATTAGGTACGGTTCCTTTTAATAGTACTTTAGTTTTACGGCTATCGATTTATTTATATATCGTAACGTATCGTATAGTAGCACGAGGTCGTCGGTTTTTAAGGGTTCTTTTCGTATCTGGTAAGCGTTTTTCTCGTCCTAGTACCGGGTAGCTTTTTTATATTTAGCCGCTAGAACCTTAACTACGGCTAATATATCTTCCTAACGTCTCTTAATTAATCGTACGCGTATAGCTAAAAGCGATTCTCGGTCCGGGATATTTTTTTAATTTATAATACGCTAGGTCGGGATAACGGTTTCTATCGGAATAATAACCTTACGCTTATATATTATAATATTCGTATAGCGATATTCCGTATAAGCGCGTCGAAGTTTTATCTATTTATATAATTACCCTTAATAGGTTCGTTTATTCCTGATTATTACCGTTTATACCTTTTATAAGATCTCTACGAATTACTTTATACCTAACCTCGATTATACCTTAGGATTACGGGAAATAGGTAGTACCGATTTTAACTCTAGTACCGATTAATTTTATTACTTCGCGGATCTTCTTTTTAATTTCGGAACCGTTATTATACTTAATTACTAGGGGTACGCCGTACTATAGAAATATTTACTTCTAAAGGAACTTAGCGATCGTCTTAGAATCTATCTTTTTAATGACTCGGGCTTCGAGAAAACCGGATAGTTCGTTTCGTACTTCGATTATTACGATAAATCCGTTATTTATTAATATATTATTACGTAGATCGGAAGAGCTACGTAGGTACTAAGGTTACTTCTTAGGAGTAACGGAAGGTAGGAAAAAGAAGGTAAATTAACTAACTATCTAAAAAGGAAGGAGATAAATAAAGGAAATACGAGCTACCTATATATAAACGATAGGGAGCTACGAGCTATATTATATAAGCGAGCTAAGAGCTATGTTAGGTAAGCGAGTAATTAAAGAAGAAGTAAGGAACTATATATAGGTAGCTCTTTACGTAATATACCCCCTAGCTAGGCTCGCGATAGCGAGCTTAGTTAAACCATAATAATAGCTTAGCTAAAGGACTCGCGATAATTAGCTTAGCTACCTTTCTAATAAAAGTCCTAGGTTAGCTCGAGCCTTATTCGCTTCGCTAATTCTCCGGGGTAATTTATTCGTCGCTTTAGTTACTTACGCTTCTATATAATACTCCTAATAACTTAAAGTATTCTCTTAATTAATAATTATATTAACTCTTCCTAATATCCCGATAAAAGAAATATATCGTAGCTCTTAATTAAGTATATTTATCGTATTTATTATACGCGTATAAGGGCTCTTATTACGTCGCTTTATATTATTATTATCGTACGCGAATCCTTTCGTAACTTTACTAGGTTAGTACCCGGTAACGTTTCTCCCTATACTCGAGCTCCTATACTATAAGAGAAAATTCTCCTACTCTCTCGTAGTAGCTCTTTCCCTCTCCTCTTTTCTTTTATAAAGGCATATCTAGAGCTAATTAAATACGCTTCTTTTTAATTCCCCATTACTTTCGATTACGAATATAACTTATATATTACTTTATCCGTTCGTACTTTATTTAAGTAAGTCTTCTTTTAACTATAATACTCCCTTACTATCGCTCGCTTTCGTAGCGAACTTATAATAGGATATTAACGTAAGCTATATATTAATATAATAAGCGCGAGGCGTAAGATAAGCTTACGTTTTTATAATATTAATACGGGTATAAGTAATTAAAAGCTAATAGCTCGATAGAATATCCGATCGTCCTAGCTCTTACGAAATCCTTACTAGTATCGATAACGCGGTTAAGATATTAAGCGACGGCATAAGCTAATTCCGTAACTACGCTTAAATATTCGTCGAAAAGCGGAATTACGATATTATTACGCGCGACCGACCTTCGGCCGAATACGTAAAGCTAATTACTTAATCTTCTTTAATAAAAAAAGCTACCGTTATCCTAGATATTCTAGCGGCTATTAAGATTATTTTTATTATTACTCCTAATATCGCTAAAGAGCGACGCGATACGTTCCTCGATATAATTATCGCTCGCTTTAATAGCTTTATCCGTAATATCGTAATTAATACGTATATTTCAGTAGTTATTATAGGTAGCTTCCTTTTTAACGCCGGTATTAATAATCTTTTTATATACCGCGATAAGGGAAAGTAATTTATTTACCGATATATAAGTTAGCTTTCGTATTATAGTTATTATAAGTTATAAGCCTTTAATTAATTATTTACTTTAAATTTCCGGCCGAGGTTTAGTTATAGTATGAAATATTACGGAGCTACGTTTCCTCGAGCGTCGTATAATCCGCCGTATTCCTTCGTTCCCTCGAGCTTTCTTAGTTAAGCCGGAGCCTAAAGCCGTTATACGTAAACGGATTCGTAAGGATAATAGCTCTAGAGGTAAGGTTCGAAAGTAGCGAGCTCGATATATTAACCGGGAATAAGTACGTAAAGATCTAAAGCGAAAGGAGGTCCGTCGCGTTACTCGCGAATACGAAGCTATAAAGCTAGATAATAATAGTAATACTTCCGAGTTTATACCTCGGGACGTAGAAATTACGGATAACTTTATAAAAGGCGACTCCGGGAGCGACTTAAAGGTAGTTATTTAAATTACCCCGAGATTCCGCTAAGCGCCGATTATTATAGTTAAATAAAAGCTAATAATCGCTTTTATTTCGAAAGCCTAGGCCGCCGCCGTATTAATAGCTCTTAAGGAAACCATTAACGAATATAAAATACCTATAAAGTCGTTACTATATACTTTAGGTATTCTTACGAAAGCTCGGGGCGGGAAGGATAATTCCTTTATTATTATTACCGCCGTCGCGCCGACGCTTATCCGTTTAACGAAAGCCGGCGGTTCCTGTTTTCTTTTAAGCTACGGATAGCTTAATAATCGTTCGTTTATCGTAAACGATACTATACCGAGCCTTAAAAAGCGCTACCGCGCTAGCGCTACCGTTATTTTAACTCTCGTTCCTAGCTCGGTTCCGTTTTTTATATTCGCGCCTAAAGAGTAAGCTTTTAATAAAGGTAGCGCTTTTAAATTCGAACTAACTCCTATCGTTACTCCTATTATTATTTGTTAATTAACCGAGCTAAGCTTTACCCTTATTACTCGCGCTTCTCGAGAACTTCTAATACGATCTAGCTCCTAAGGAACTACCGAAATATTGCTTACATTTAAAGGAATCGGTCGAGTTACCCGAGCTAATAATAATATAGCCTCGCTATTTCCCGTTATTACTAAGGAATACGGCCCGCGTAATAATATCCCTTACTATCGGTATATTAATAACGCTACTTAGTATCGTTCGACGGGAAAGTATTTCTAATCTCTAGCTTTTATTAATCGTTACTTACGTTATTCGCGTAACTATTCTTACGTAGCTTTATAAGTATCCCTTAAAATTATATAAGCTTTCGTCGTAAGTTAATTAATTATAATTACCCTCGCGTTATACGTCTTACTTAGCGGCTTATCGCCGCTTAAATAATAAATACTAACTCTAAGGTAATAAATTCTAAGCTTTCTTTATCGTAAGTCGCTTTTTTAATTATATTACTTTAAACTACCGCTTTTCGGGAGGAAATAAAAGAACTACTTCGTTAGTATTATCCTGAGTAATAGCGTTAGCTTATATTACCGCTTACTAGCGAAATTTTACGCGAATAAGCGACTACGGATACTCTCGCTTAAAACGATAGCTTTCCTACTAAACGTAAATAAGTCTTAACTCCGACCCGTTCCCTTCCTAGCTTCCGTACTCGTAATAATCGCACCCGTAATAAAGGTAACCGATAATAAGTTACCCGTATTCCTCGCCGGTTTATTCGTTTCCATTAAAGTATATAAGTTAATATTAAACGAGGAATTACTTTAGCTTAAAGCTTTATTCCCGTTATTATGAATCTAGATATTACCGGATTAAGCTTTAAATAATTATATACGGTTTAATAATAATAAAACCAGCCGTACTTTAGCTCTGGTTAAGGTAAGTAATCTAAAGAATAAATATAACCCTAGAATAAGTACTAAAGCCGGTAACTCTAGAAGTTATTAGGGTTTCAGAAGTTTTAAAAGTATTATATTAATTCTATTATATAAGTTAATTCTTTCGTTAAGGGAAGAAGTCTTATTACGTATAGATTCTTTTTTAGATTAATACCCCTACGTCGCTTTCGAGTAAAGTATATTATTCTAAGTTAATTTTTCTCATAGTTAAACTAAAATCCTACGTTACTTTCGTATTATTTAAAAGCTTTAATATCGTTATCTCTCCTCTTATATCTTAAAGGTTAAATAACGATTTAAAGTACTCGAATAATTAACAAAGAAAAGCTTTAGTTAGTTTATCCGCCGGTATCTATCCTATAGGTAAATAAAATACCTCGAAGAAGCCCTTTTATCGCTCTTATCGGAGCTATAAATATTATATATCTATATAACAGAGCCTTATATATTAACTCTTTCCTTATTTTTTATGATTAATTTAATGGTTTATTAATTATCGCTATAGATAATCTATAATCCTTTTAGATCTAAGGTAATATCTCTAAAGAAGCGTTTAAAAGCTATCGTTTCCTTAGCTATATACTTTAATCCTAGGAGCTTAGCTTTCGTTATCGACGTCGAAACTATAGCTTAACGAGCTACCTTTTATATTATCGGGCTTTTAAAGAGCGATATAATATAGCCTTATAACGATTTTCTAGTTTCTAAATCGTTTACGAAAGAAGCATCGCTAGCGATTAATAGCGCTTATATATTATTATTCTTACCCCTATACCTAATATTAAGGTAACGCGTAACATAAAGGTATTTAATCGCTTAATTAACGGTTTTTATATACTAAGGTCCCGGGTTAGTAAGAAAGTAGGAGAGTTATAACGTAACGAAAGCTACGTCCGAGCGGATTATAATTACGCTATAAAGTAACGACCTTACTTTTTCTTAATATTCTTTAATTTATTACTTCGACGCGACGTTTATAAATTTCATAAGCTCGATAATCGGTAGTAGTATTATAAGGAACTAGTTATTATCCGTTAAATTAAAGCGACTTACGATCTTTTCGACGTAGGCGTCGTATATTAAGGTTATCATTCGGTTTTCGTAATTACGTATTACCCGAATTCCTAAATACTAGCTTACTAGCCTTAACTCTTTTACTATATAGGTAGTTTTTAACCCTTAAGCTATCTTCTAAGCCATAAAATTATTACTCTTATCGTATATAAGTAGTAAATCGTCGACGTATATTAATACGAATACTTCCTTTATTAATATATAAAATATATATAGCTCTTCCGGAGAACTTTAAAGTCCTAAACGGATAAAGGTACTCTCGAGTTCCTTAAACTAAAGTAGGGATAAGTCTCGAAACCCGTATACTACTCTTATAATAAGCGCGTACTTCCCTTCTTATTTAAATCCGTTTAATAGCTCGATTAATATTAGATCGTCTTCCGGTCGAGCTACGTTAAGAAAAGCGTTCTTAATATCGAATTAATCTACCTTAAGATTAAAATAAGCCGCGACTATTATTATTATTCGGAAAGATTTTACTACAAGCGTTATTATATACGTTAATTCGAGTAACCCCTTCGGAAGAAGATTTCCTCGCATAATTAAACGCGATTTATATTTATCGAGATAGTTATCTTTATCGAATTTATAATCGAAAACTTACTTTAACGGTATTAGTTTAATTTAAGCTTAATCGCGATTAATAACTTTCTAAATCCTAACGCTTAAGAAGGTATCTATTTCCAACCTAGCGTTTTCCTTAAAACGATTCCCTAAGGGGTAATTATTAAGCTCTTTCTACGTTTTTAAAAGCTTAGTTAATTTATCGCGATAGATTATTATCTTACCGGGCGCTACGCTTAATCGCTCGGCTTATACCTATATAAAGGTAGCTATAATAATTAAATATAGCGTAATAAAAGATTAGTCGTCTTACGTTCCGTCGAGCTAATTAAGTAAGAATATAGAAGTAAATTCGAATTAATTTCGGTCGCTCGTTAAGTCGATTAACTTATTCAAAGTTATACCCGATATAAAGGCGCCGATACTAGCCTATCCTTTATTTAATCCCTTTCCTTCGGGACTTTCTCCTCGCTTCTTCCGGCTATAATACGTAACTAAGGAATATACTTTACGGTTATATTTCCTCCGCTCTTTTCTAGATAATAAAAATAAACTTAATAGTTAGTTAAGCTCGGATTAAGTAAATAGCTTTCGATTTTAAGGGATACTAAGCTCTTTATTAATCGTCGCTTCGTTAGGATAATATATTATCCGATCGGTATTAGTTTTTACGCGATTCTTTGTTACGATACCTCGCTTTAGTCGTAAAGAACTTCCCGTAAAAGCTTTCTAGCTATTAAACGGTCCCGAAGGAAACTCTAATATTAACCTAAGACTCGATAGTCTACTAGGTTAATCCGATTTCTCCTTACTCCCTTATTCCGTTAGCTCTAGAGCTTAGGATTCCGCCTTAAGTTATTCTTATATCTCTTTTTCCTAATCGAATAATTCCGGGGATGTTTTTATAAATTAAATCGGAACGTCTAAAGGCGTTTACGGTTAATCGTTTAAAGGTTAATCGTTTATAAATCTAACTTTCTTTTAAATTAAAGTAACGGATTCTCCTTCTTCCGGAGCTTTTTCCGGTTTAGGTTAACTTACTCCCGAGTTCGGGTTAATAAACTAAATTATATTTAAACTATCGCACGGAATAAGCTCGTTACCCCCGAGTTAAGGTAGCTCGTTAATAAATTCTATAATAAAGGAAGCTTACGAATCCTAGATATCTAGAGCTTCGATAATAACTTCCGTTACATTATTAATAACTTTACCCGTAAGGTCGATCCGGTTTAGCTCCTCTTAAGCGAGCTCTTCGGTTTATAGCTCTTCGGATTTATTATAAAACGTTTCTTTATCGAAAACGATATCTCTAGTTAGTATTACTTTCCCTAGTCTAGGAACCTATATACGGTATAGGTTAAATATATAATATCTAATTAAATAACTAACGTAAGCTTTCGGTTTAACTTTAAATCCTCTTCTATCGAAATCTTAAGCGCGTTTTCCTAATAAAGGATACGCGCGATACCCGTACGTATAAATTCCGTATTAGTTTAACCTTAGGTCGCTCGTTAGTTTCCTTATAAGCGTAAGTATATATCATCTAAAGTAAACGGTAACCTAAGTATTAAGTAATTTATAAGGCGAGTAAAGATCGTATATATAACTCGGGCTTATATTTATTAAATATACCGTAGCCTTTACGTACTTAAGCCATAGCTTCTTTAGGAACCCTACTCCTATCCTTATTTTAATCGATTTAACGATAATAAACTATCTAGCTCTCTTACCCTTATTAATTAACTTTTTAATATTCGCTGGTAATAGTTCGAAATTAATGCCTTTTTCCTAAGCCTAGATCTTATATCCGGTTAGGCTTTTAATCCCGATTACTACTCGTTCGTTATCGTATCGAAACTTATAAATCGAAAAGCGGAACTATCGTCGTACTTATCTTTTAAAAAATCGAATAATCTTCGTAACTAAATAACTTTATTTACTCTTAAGGGTCTTTATCTAAAGCATTCCGCTATATTTATCTCTAATAACGAGTATTTATTTAAAGCCGTCGTATTCTTTTAAAAAGTTAAATAAATCCTAGTATATACGTTAAAAAGGACGTAACGAACGATGTAATAATAATCGGCGCGAGATTACTTTCTTATCTATCGTAAGCCTATAATACTCGTACTTAAGCGTAGGCATACCGTTAATCTCGATATTCTAGGCATGCTTTATAAGTACTTTAAGCGCCTCCGGGCTAAGGTACCTAGCTCTAAGGTACTAGAATTATTCGAAGCCTTCTCTCGGTTTTATTTAATCTTTCGATTTTCTTTATCGGGTCTTTCTTCTTTTAATAATCGGAATAATAACGAACGATATTACGCTATATAATATTATTATAAGCGTACGTAGCGATATTACGGAAAGAACTTACGAATAAACGGAAAATTACTTAAATTTAAAGAACACTAGGTTATAACGACGTTCGAGCTTTCTTATAATAAACCCGTTCTTAATTAATCCCTTCCGAAAGAAGTAATTAAAACCATAATACTAGATATTAATAACAAGAAGCTTTACTTCAGAAATAATATTAACATAAAAATCTTTAACGAAAATAACGTCTTTAAGCGTAAGGTCGATCGTAAGCTTACCCGATTTATCCTAAAGGTAGTTGTTAATAACGCGAGTATTAATACTAATAATAGGAAAGCTTATAATATTAGCTTCGATAGTTTATCCGTTTCTAGCGGAAGCGAACGAGCCTTTAATTAATAAATCCCGGTTATTAATAAGGTAAATAGCTCCGTAATTATCGAAGATAATACTTTCGAAGAGGGGGTATCGTATTAGATCCATAATAAAAAATACCCCTACGCTAAAGGTTATATAAATAATACGTAGGTCGATTACCGTTACGTTAATATTACCGGATTACTTATTATTCTTATTACGCTTATTCCGAGGTAAATTAATTCCGGAAGAGCTACCTTAATTAAGAACGGTAACCTTTTATCCGTCGCTCTTAATAAGAACTCAGAATAAGGCAAAGTCGCTTAAGTTATACCGTTATTTAATAACTAGTTTTACGTCGTTAGGCATATACGAAATTTATCGTAGCGTTTTACCGGTAATAACGAATTAAAGGTTAGCGTATGCCTCTAAAGCCTAACGATATTATTTATTATATAAATACTTATTAGCTTTAGCGTTATCGGTCGAGTTACTAGAGCTACTAAAGCTATTAACGCTAATCCCTCCGGCTTTATATCCTAAAGTAACTCTTTAATACGTAGCTAAGATATAAAGGCCCGATTTACGTATCTTCTTATCCTCGGAAATAAAAGCTCCGAATACTTTACCTAGCTCTATAAGGGAAAGTAATTATCGTTTAAGCCGGTCCGCCGTAATTAATTTAATAATCGCGCGAATAACTTAGCTTAAAGCGATTTTAACTTTAATAGCTTCGAGGAAGTCCTTCGCTTCGAGTACGCCTCGGATCTCGTTAATATCGTAAGCGAGAGCTCGGTAATAAGCGTTATTCCAAGCGGTAAAGAATTACTCGCCGTAAAAGGTATCCGCCTTTATCTTTTATAAGACCTCGCGATACTCCTAGCGAATGAACGTTTACGTAATAATAAAGATAGAAGTAAAGTAATCGCGGAATAGTCTTATAGTATTTTAAACGTTCGGCTTAAGTCCTTAAGCTTTAAGTTATATATCGACGAGCTCGAAGTAATTAGTAAAAACCGAGGATATAATCTAATAATAAAAAGCTCGGTAACTTTTACCGGCGATAGTAACTTAAAACTTCTAAGAGCGATTTTATTCGAATAATTACTTATACTTTTCGATAAAAAGGTAACGCGGGTTTTCGGTTAAAGCTTTTAGCTCTACCTTACGAGTCTTAGGATCTTTTTTAACCTATTCGTAAAGAACTTAAAGGTATTACTTCCTCGCTCGTTCCTTTTCCTAAATAATAAACTCTTCGAGCGATAGAAGTATCGCCGAGCTTAGCTTATAATCGTTCGTATTAAGGTTAATATCCTTGTTACGGTTTTACGAGCTGTTCGCTAAGTAAAAGCCGTATGTTAATAAACTAAAGCTAGACGAGGAGAAAAAGGAAGAAAGTATGCCCTATAGGCCGTACTTACGACAGCTAGCCTTATCCGCCGTAAGTACTAAGGGCCTAATTACGTACTATGCCATAGTACTAGCCAGGGCCCTACTATAGGCATAGCCCATTATATAAGGTCCCCTCCCGGAAAAAAAAAAAGTACGCCTTACCGCCCTTTTCTTCGGCGTCTAGTCCTACCGCCCTTTTTCTTCGGCGTTTAGCCCTAATAACCTAATCCGTTTTCCTTCCTTACGCCTTAGGATATATACCGTATCCTTAGGTATTACCTCCGTTCCCCGGGATACGTTAATCGCTCCCCGGGTTATTATTTCTTTCCTTTCCTTCCCGGCGGTTATATTATATCCCGGGGTTTCCTCCTCTTACTCCTTCCTCCTTCTCCTTCCTCCTTTTCCTCCGTAGATATTCCGGGTTTCTTCGCTTACCGGGTACGCCTTCCCGGTAGCTATTCCCTCCCGAAAGCCTTTCCTTCTCCTCCTAGGGTACTACCGGCGTTCCGGGTATTATTTAACCCCCCGGTATATCATTTCCTTAAGGCCGCCGTTTCCGTCTCCCGGGTTACGTTATCCGCTCCCCGGGCTACTATCTTCGTTCCCCGGGATATTATTATTCCCCGGGGCTAGTTCCGATCCTCTTATTAAACCGTAAAGCTCTAAAGCCCCGCGTACGAAGTCGTATATAAACGCTTACTAGGTTTAGCCTAGCTCCCGTAGCTACGGAATCGTCGGTCCGTTTACCGCCGTTTAAAGACCTTCGTTTATCTTCCGTTTATTAGCGGAGCCCGAAAAGGTCTACCTAAAAGCGCGTTAGGGCGCGCCTTTTTATTTACTACCGTTTAAAGGCTAGGGGCTTATCCGTACTACTAGCGAAGCCGCGAGGCTCCGCCGGAAGACGTACTAATAATACGCTGTCCTTATTCGTTTAAAGACTATCGTTTATCTTTCGCTAGCGGATTCCGTCGGATCCGTTAGAAAACGTATTAAAATACGCCGTCCGATTCGTTTAAAGATTATTATCTATCCGTATACCGCTAACGGAGTTTAAAGGACTCCGCCTAAGGACGCGCGGGAACGCGCCCTTCCGTTTGCTATTAAAAGGCCTAGGGCCTCTCCGTAAACCGCTAGCGCCTCTAGCGCCCTTATCGAAGTATTATTATCCTAGCTTAACCTATCGTTTCGTCGCTATTCTAACGCCGTTCCTTCCTTATATTACGCCTCGGGCGTTTTTAACTCGTCGATAAGCGCTATGCTCTAGCGCTTTATTATCTTTCTCCGGAAAAAAATTTTCCGCCGTTTTTAGCCGTAGATTTCGTCGATTTCGTCGTTCTTTTATCTCGAAATTACCGTCTAAACTACGTTTTCTCGGGGTTAT
This sequence comes from Durotheca rogersii, assembly GCF_024521655.1. Classification (NCBI taxonomy): domain Eukaryota; kingdom Fungi; phylum Ascomycota; class Sordariomycetes; order Xylariales; family Xylariaceae; genus Durotheca; species Durotheca rogersii. The sequence continues at coordinate 68,828 of NW_026251303.1, forward strand.
CGGTCGTTTTCTTCAGGTTATTTTATATCGGTTCTCGTCCGTAAGTATTACCGGCGCGTATATCCATACTAATACCGCCTTTCCGATTACTAACTCTACCGTATAGTATCGCCTTTTTTATTACTAATCCCGCGTACTAAGATACTAATCTGCTGCTATCGTCGGTCCTCTTTCGTAGGTACCGCCGGCGCGTATATCTAAAACTAATACCGCCTCTCCGACTATTAGCTTAATACCGCTTTTCTAAGGGCTATATCGCCGTTCTTACTACTGGTTCCGCTCGCTTCGATACTACTACTTCCGTAAAACGATAAAAGAAGGTAGGTCTAGCTTTTTATTACGGTTTTACGAGCTATTCGCTAGGTAAAAACCGTATGTTAATAAACTAAAGCTAAACGAGAAAAAAAAGGAAGAAAGTATGCCCTATAGGCCGCACTTACGATAGCTAGCCTTATCCGCCGTAGGTGCTAAGGGCCTGATTACATACTATGCCCTAGCACTAGCCAGGGCCCTACTATAGGCATAGCCTATTATAATCCTTTTAGATATCGAATTATTCGGCGTAGTTTTAAAAAGTAATAAACTATCGTAAATGTTCGTCGAAGTTACAAAGGTTAATTTTAATAGATACCTTCTTAACAAAGAAGTCTCCGCTAATGCTAGTAGTCGCTATAAATATATTACTCGAAAGGAAAACGAAAGCGTTATAAACGAAAGCGATATTTAAAAGAAGAACGATTAATCGAAAGATTAAAGAGATAGAAATAAATAATAAGATTACTCGAAAGCTTATATAATAAAACCTTAATTAACCTAGCTTCTTAAAAGAACTACCGGGCTTATAATTATTACGTAAATCGAGAGAGCTACGTAGGTATTAAGGTTACTTCTTAAGAATAACGGAAAGTAGGAAGAAGAAGGTAAATTAATTAACTATTTAAGAAGGAAGGAAATAAATAAAGGAAATACGAGCTACCTATATATAAACGATAAGAAACTACGAGTTATATTATATAAGCGAATTAGGAGCTATATTAGGTAAGCGAGTAACTAGAGAAGAAATAAAGAGCTATATATAGGTAGCTTTTTACGTAATATATATACTTTACGTTTATTACCTAATAAATAAGAACGTTAATTAGTTCGTTATATAAGGCGGGGTCGACTTTCCGGGTATTATTTTCTTTTTAATATCTAAGATACGATTTAACCTCTCGGGCGACGTATTCGAATATACCGCGCTAATAATATAGTTTAGCTATCCGATCGTAGGTCGAAATACGTCCCCTATAGCCGAAATCCTCGTAGTAATCTTTAATTACGGCTTTACGTAATTTCTTATAGTCGATAACTCGTCGCATTCCTTTATATTTCTCGGGCTTTCTTTATAGGATATCCTTTAAAACGACGTATTTAAACGCTTCCTTCTTAAACCGGATCTATCGCTTTTAATATCCTATTAATCGGTTATCCCTTAATCGGATAAGTAATTAAAATCGCGTAAAAAACGTTGCTATTTCTTACGACTTTATCGATTATTCTTCCGGCGGTTATAGCGGTAGGGCTTTATCGTTAGATTATTCGATAACGTTAAATAATACGATTATATTTACGTATATTATATTAAGCTATATATTAATAAAGTCTTTTATATCGCCTTCTTATTAATCGTCGTCGTCGTCGCTTAGGCCGTTAGGTTTACGTAAGAGACCGTCCGTAACGGAATATCTCTTACCGGATATATATTAAATATCGAAGCTAAATATCTTAATATAAGCTATTTACCTAGTAAGGATAGCGCCTAGGAAACTAAAGAATCCGTCGTTAAGCTAGGCGATTAATACTTTAGCGTTAGTTTTAAATACGAAGTAGATGCCGTAAAGGTAGTTTCGAAGCCGTCGTAGGAACTTAACGATTTCTAAATACTTTCGTTTCGTAGCGTCGTAATTTAACTCCGCCCCTCTTTAGATCCTTAACTCGTATCTCGAAGGTTTAAAGTTACCTTTATCGTTATCTTAACCTAATACGTAGCCTTAACCGTTTCTTAATACGTCGACTTTTATTCGGATTAATTATTCGATAGTATAGTTTAAAATAATTAATACCGATACGTTAATAAAAGTAATCTTAAGCGAATCTATAATATATTATTAATCGATACCTTAGATAAAATATATTTTCTTACGTATTAATATTAGGAGGGGTTTAACGATTATAGCGTAATAATCGATCTATATTCTAAAAAAAACCGTAATACCGATAAAAGACCTTACTTCGTTTATATTTTTATATAACTTTTACTTTATAATCTTAACTATCTTCGCTTCCGAGGGCTTCCTACCGTTTATACCGTATAAATATCCGACGATTACCGTATTACTTTTATACTAAGTAGACTTAACGGCGCTAGTAATAATATTAATTAATTCGAAGTTTAAAAGAACGGCGTCGATATTCTCTATATACTTTAAGATAAAGCGTCGTATTCCCGGAAAAGCCTCTTAGTTATCGTATTTCGATACCGGTCTTTTAATACTAACGTCGTCGAAAAAAGGCTCGCATTTAATAGGAACTAAATCGTAAAGAATTCGTATAACGGCTCGAAAAAAAGCGGTAATTAAGTTCGTCGCGCCTTATAATAAAGTTATTATACGTAAAAGGCTAATAGGAGTAGCAAACGTAGTTAGGTTACGGTTCGTTTCCGCTAGCGTTATTTAGTCATACCTAAAGAAAAAGTCGACGATTATAAGGATTAAATATATAACGAATTCTTAGGTAAAGGAGTCTCTATCTCGGGATAAGAAGGCGTCGCGAATAATCTAGGCGTTAAGTTTTATCGTAGAGTTAATAAGTCGTAAATTATTATCTTTCTTTTCGACTACGAATTACGTATTTTAATAGAAACCGTAACTCTCTTTTAAGATTCCGTTCTTTAATCGTATACGTAAGACTTCGATTACTCGTTCCTTAAGGGGTATTAAAATAAGGATATCCTTAGCTTATTAGGCGTTATATAGTACCGTTCTAATCTTATAATCGGAGTAAACCTTAGGTCGGATTTTCTCGATTTTAAAGAAATCCTAGGCTAAGGCTATCTCTTTTCGGTATAAGATCTTAATAAGTACGTTTTTCTCTTAATTAGTTAGTTCCGTATTTAATAAACCTACTTTAATAGCGTTAAGTCTTTCCGTTATTAATTTAATACCTCGGGGATTACTAGCGAATCTTAATATGATATTCTTATAGGATTTATCGCGTTATAATATCTTTAGCGGTTCGTACTTCGACTTAATTTCCTTTAATACTTAATCTTTTTAATCGAATATTCCTAGCGGCGTTTAGCCGTTTAACGGTACGTTATTTACGGGTTAAACTTTACGCGACTTAGGTTTATATATAATATTAACTAAAAACGTACGTTTAACTTAATAAGCTAATTCCGAAATAAGGGCTAGGTCTCGCTTATATTATTTCGATTCCTACGTCGTATATCGAATTACCTTTATAACGGCTTTACTAAAAACGTAAAGGAATTCTTCGTCGCTTAATCTAGCGATCTTCTTATTTCCTTTATCTAAACTAAGTTCGAGGGCCGATAAGTTCTTAGCTTTAGAAATAGGTATTACCTTTATATCGTCGTTGTAAAAGCGGGTATAATTAATTTTATCTTAAAGGCTAGCGTCGGTTTTCAAGTACTCGGCTAGGAACGCGTTTTTGGCTTATATACGTTATTAAAGCGGCCTAAGATATTAATGGTATTTAGTTTTCCTAATCGCCGAGTATAAGGCTTAATAACGTATCGCTTCTTAAGTCGATAGCGAGAGGAATTATTATCCGTACCGAGTTAAAGTTAACGGTTCCTATGAAGGTATTTCCGTCGAATTTAAGTTTTATACGAGACTAAAAGATAAAGTTTATACCAAGTAATAAAGGATAACTAATAAACCTATCTTTAACGACGTAAGTCGGTAAGCGAAGGTAGTAATCGGTAAACTAAATAAGACCGTCGATTATTCCTATATATAGGGTCTTTATAAAGGATTTAAAACCTCGCTATATCGCTTTAGTACCGGTTATAAGGAAACGTTATTTCTTTACATAGCTTTTTACGATTATATTAGATTACGCTCCTATATCGATTACCGTAAATATAAAAGCTTCGTTTCCGTTAGGTCTTACGTTAACTACTAGCTTAAAAAAAGGCCGGATATAGTTCTTAATATACTTCGCGATAATAGAATTTACCGATATTTCATTCGAAGGATCGGTAAACGAGGCGGTAATTTACGGTACGCTAAGTATTTTAACGCTTTCTTTCTAATCCTTTTATACCTATTTCTTTATAATCTTAATAACATTAGGCTAACCTTCGTTAATCTCTATAGCGCGTATCGTAAGGTACTTAATTACTTATTCCGAAAACCCGGGTATAAACTTAATTAGGTCGTTCTACGAAACCTCGAAGCGTTTTCTATTATTTTTATTAATCTTATTTAATTAAAACTCTCTTAATAGCTCGTTAATAGTCTTCGCCTTCTTAACTTAGTCGTTCGTATTCGAAGTAGCGTTCTTATCGGCTTTAGTTAGTTTACGCTTAGGTTATAACGATAGAACTTTTATATCCTCTTAATCGGGTACTTTTCTTTCGATATACTCGCCGTTAGGACCTTTAGCTTACTTAATTACGTTAACTTTAATTAAGTTTGTTTTAATAATATCTTTATTATAGTAAATACCTTCGTTATCGATAAGACCCTTAGTTTAATTATAACCTAAGATCTTAGTCTCGTATAATTCGTAGTTATATTTACGTTCGATTATTTAAATAACGTTAATTTCCGATATAGCTCTTGGTATTTCTTCTTGCTTTAGCGCTACTTCTTCGTTTTTAAAGTATCGTAAGTCGAGGGATATAAGCTTTAGCTTCCCGGCTAGATAGTAATATATTATACTACGTACTTACTCTAGAGATTCCTTACTTTAATATACGTAAAATAAAATATAATAAGCGATCGGTTCGCCTTTACGCTTAGCTTAAGTAATAATCGATCCTAGGATTAGTATTAACTTTAGCTTATTCGGGTTTCCGTTCTCGAAGTAGTATAGTCGCTCTTTATTCTTATAGTAGAACCGATTCTACGTTATATCCATTAGTAGCGGGTAACGGGTATAGTTATTAAGGAGGAGCAGAGCGTACGCGATGCTGGAGACCCGGATATGTTTACTCGAAAGTATACTCTATCGAAGATTATAGTACGTACGATGGTCTAAGATAAATGAAACTAATACCGCTATATTAATCGAAAGATAAGGAATTTAATATAGTTATCGTATCTTAGCTATGCCCTTTAATCGTAGAGATATAGTAGTCGCTAGCCCGAAGGTATAAGAGGTAAGGGAAGAAAAGGGGCAAAACGTAAAAGTTACTTATTCGGCTATAGCGGTACGACAAAGTAACTTAAGCGCTTATAATTAAAATAAATGCATTAATCGGAAAACGACGAATCTAATAATGAAAACGAATCTTTAATTAAGGTAAAAATAATAAAGATAATAATCTAGCTAGGTAATAAATTAAATAATAAGTATAGCATATCCTATACTTATGGAAGCTATGGTTACTTTATATAGGTATAAGGCCTATCGTAGCGTATTATATAATATATTAAGAGGATATATTTTACCGTATTATTATAGCTTCCTTAATTTAATTATACCGTAAGGGATAATTAAATTAAAAAGGGTAATACGGTATATCCCGATTAATATTTCCCCTTAAAAACTACCGCGAAACTTTATTTTATTAGTTATTATTTAATTATTACCGTCGTATCTTTAATTTCTCGTTTAATATTATTAGGGGGCCTTTTTATTACTTTACGGCTAACTTAGCCCGGTTTACCTTCGCCGATCTAACTCGATCGGCGTTTTCCTTTTCTATCTCGGCTACCTTCTTCTTAGTTTCGTTCTAGCCTTCTTAGTTAGGGGAATAGTAAGGGAAAGGGCGCGTTCCGAGGGTTAATTAGGTATCTTTTCTTTACCTATACGGTATAGAGGTCTTTCCCGATTAGAAAGCCTTAATTCTTTCTGGTCTAGAAGAAGGGAGAGGGCGCGTTATAACCTTAACGAGGTTATTATAATAGAGGTTTACGTTCGCTAATACGAGGAAGTAAGAGGGGTTAGGTATTAAGGCTATAAAGAAACGGCGGACTTCGGCTTACGCGATAAACCGAACGGAGGACTTACGGTTAGGGGGCTCGCCGATCGGCGTATTTTACGCCGAGGTTATAACGTTAATAAGGTTAATTTACTTTTAATAATTTACGGCTTACCGAAGACGCTTAACGATACTAACTCCTTCCTTTAAAACCTAAACGTTATAAAATTACTTTATTACCTCTACGTATTCTCTTATAATATTAAAGAGGTTAAGTTCCTTATTTTCTTAAGCTTAGTAGGCGCCTTCGATCGGTCGTTTAAAGATAAGATATAATAAAATGCCGCTTTAAAACCCGTAATTAAAGTTATCTTATTAGTTTACTAACGCGACGTAGTAAGCGGATTAAGGGGTTATATCAGGTTCGAGGCTACCGCCTTCTTAAGTTCGTTATAATTAACCGAGCGCGTACGCCGCCCGATCGAGGGCGCCGTTCCTAACTATATTAAAGCTATATAGTTTTCGCAGCTTAGGGAGGTAAAGCGCTACGGCGAAATAAGCCTAAGAGAACTTCGAGGGATCGGTAATAGCTCGTTCGGGATTTACTAGATCCGTATTGTAGTGGTGCGGTGGATCTAGGCCACGTAGCCTTTTCGATGTATATTTATATGGGTCGCGTACTTATATTTTCATTAGCCAGACTTAGACCTGTAGATATCACGACCTATAGCTATTCACTCGTTTCTTACTATGCCTTTTTAGCTATCCTCGTCTTTGCCTTTCTAGTCTCTCCTTTCCCAGCTGCCGTTTTTAGCTGGCCGATTAACCGATTACAGCTGTTTACAGCTGTAATCTTGGTTGATCGGTACTAGGCTAGTTATTAGCAGTTAGGCAGTCCTCGTTTCGTGCCTCCATTATAGCGTACTTACGCTGCTCCTGTTTAGTAGCGACCACCCAGTAGCTCGAACCTTACCTCATCTTAGGAGTGACCTTTTGCGACCGTTTTTATAGTTATTAGGTTTAGGATTCGTCGATTAGGAGATTCCCTGATTTTCAGTTAATTAGGAGCTATTTTCGTGGCTCCAGAGCCGTTTTCGTGGCTTTTGGCCTTAGCTTTTTAGGTCAGGATTAATAGGGAGGGCAGATAACCATGGCGACCATTATAACCACGCCCTCCCATTAGCTTTTGATTAACTTACCTAAAAGCTCGTTCTCCGATTAGTAGGAATCCCTGTTCTCGTTTCTTAGTTATCTCTTTTAAAGGAGCTATACCCGTTTTACCCGGTTTCGCCTTCGTTTTTAACAGTACCTAGATGGCCGTTTTCTCAGTTGATTTAATACCGTTACCGCTACTACCCTTTTTTACAACCTCGCACGAGCTTGAAGGCATCCGTTCTTTACCGATCGATCTATTTCAACCGTAAGAGGCTTGCCATTTTAATCGCCCTTATTTTATCCCTTCCAGCCAGTTACGGTACCTAGGGAGGTTTCTCCTCCCTAACCGATAGGTACCACGATGCCTTTAATTACCAAGAAGATACCGATATACCTTATACCTACGAACCTGATCGGGACCTACCGATTAGCGCGAAAGACCTATATAGACGATACCGCGATATAAGATAGATAAGATATTAAATAAGATAGCCTAGAAGATTAAGAACAGCTATAGGAATAGTAATGCCTAGAGACCCCTCTTGTCGCCCTTACCGATATGTGGTTGGTAGGAAGAGCTAGAGCCCCTAGAATTACGTACAGGGGAGGGATCGAGGGTTAAGGAAAGCCCGGTAGATGCTGCCGGACGAATATAGGAACGGTTACACGAGAACAGCCAGAAACGAGTCAGAAACGGGCATGAATAGGATATATCAGTTAGTTTATAGGATCAGGAATTAGTTAAAAGGATCGGCAAAGCCAGTCATGGACGAGAAGGACGGGATTACGTTGTATCGTATGGGATTGTTTCTTTGTTTCTTACGGGAGCTACGCTTATTTTACCTGCCCGTTATAGTTCCTATTTCCTAACTATTGATTCCTGTTATTTCTTAATGGCCCTAATGGACCTAGCTCGCTCCTAATTAATTAGGGTTAATTAGGAATAGGTTGATTAAGTTAGTTTATAGTTACAGCTCCGCCAGCCCAGTTGTTCTTATTAATTGATCTATCCTGTTTCCTGTTAATCGTTAATTAAACTAGCTTAGCTCCCAGTTAGCAGCGATTGAATAGGTTCGGGATTAATTAGGATCAGGCACAGTTAGGCACGGTTGTAGTCACCCACCCCACCACCTACTTATTACTGTTGCAATTGTTCCTAGTTGACCCTGTTTCTTCCTAACTTATCCTATTAGCCTTTAATTAAACTGGCTAGCTTTTAGTTAATCAGGGTTAATCGGGATTAGGTTGATTAGGTTTAATAGGAACGAGAGCTACCGCACCTGTTGTTATATGGGGAGTTTAATTACTCCTTGCGGATTAATTGAACTAGGGAGGCTGTAGTAGTACGGTGGATCTAGGCCACGTAGCCTTTTCGATGTATATTTATATAGGTTGCGTACTCATATTTTCATTAGCCAGACTTAGACCTGTAGACATCACGACCTACAGCCATTTACTCGTTTCTTGCCATGCCTTTCTAGCCATCCTCTCTTTGCCGTTTCTAGTCTCCCTTTCCTAGCTGCCGTTTCAGCTGGCCGATCAACCGATTACAGCTGTTTACAGCTGTGATCTTGGTTGATCGGCACTGGGCCAGTTGTTGGCAGTTGGGTAGCCGTTTCGTGCCTCCGTCAGCGTGCCCACGCTGCTCCTGTTCAGTATAGATCGTAAAGATTAAAATAAAGGCGGGGTTATCGAAGAGGTACCGGCGGGTTAGGAAGTCGAACGATTCTACCGATCGGTAGCTTATTATTTAATACGGGTTTACTTCGAAGGCCGCCTTCTTATCTTCGAGGTCGTAGTTTATTATAATATAAAGGATACGGATATCTTCGTTAGTAAGGTAGTCGTAATAGGCGATATAAACGAAAGAGTTAATTAAGGCTACCTTTATTTATTCTTATTACTATTAATTTATGGTTCGGGGCCGATTAACGGATAGCCGGAAGGCCTAGACTATATCGGATCCTAACTCGATTTAGCTCCTCCTTAAATCGTAATTATCTAAAGTATTAAACTAATACTTCTTTATATTACTTTAGTTATCTTTATTATTATAAATCTCCCGTAGGAGTTCTATTAAGTCGGCTAGATCGGTACGACGTACGTTTCTATAAACGGAGGAAAGGGAAAAGGAGGAAAGGATTCCGGCGGAGCGGGGGGAAGATATAATAAAAATAAAAAAAAGAATTAAGAAAAGGAAAAGAAAAGATTTTAAATTAAAGGTAAAAATAAGAATTTAAATTAATAATAAGAAAGGTAGGCTAGAGATTAATAAGAATATAATAATTATAGGAGGGGGTTTTCGAAATAAAATACCTAAAGAAGAAAAAGAGAGGGAGGAAGGGAGACGTATCGACGATATAGTTAAATATATCCTTACGGCTAACGCTTTAGGAAAGCGCGTTCCCCCGTATACGTATAAAGCTATAATAAGAGATACGCTAGCTTATAGCTTCTTATTATATGCTCTTAATAAAGTAATAAGTACGTACTGTAGTGGTACGGTAAGACATGCCCTCTTAATGCATTACGTGATACGTTACGATAGGCCTTATGCCTATATAGAGTAACTATAGCTCCCGTAAGTACGGGACATGCTATGCTTATTATCTAGTTCATTACCTAGCTAGATTGCTATCTTTATTATTTTTACCTTAATTAAAGATTCGTTTTTATTATTAGATTCGTCGTTCTCCGATTAATATATCTATTTTAATTATAGGCGCTTAAGTTACTTCGTCGTACCGCTATAGCCGAATAAGTAACTTTTGCGTTTTACCCCTTTTCTTCCCTTACCTCTTATGCCTTCGGGCTAGCGACTACTACATCTCTACGACTAAGGGATATAGCTAAGATACGATAACTACATTAGATTCCTTACCTTTCGATTAATATAGCGATATTAGTTTTATTTATCTTAGACTATCGTACGTATTATAGTCTTCGATAGAGTATACTTTCGAATAAACCTATCCGGGTTTCTAGTATCGCGTACGCTTTGCTCCTCTTTAGTAGCGATTACCTTATAACTTTTTCGACCCCTTAACCTTTAGTTTACGGAGTTTTTATTACGTTACTAGGATTTAAAGGATACCGATCGCCGTCGGCGCCGCTATTTAACCCGCGAAGTAGCCCGCGTTTTACGTTAAATAAAGTATTCCGCTTTATGGTTATTTATTTACTATAAGAAGGTACGTATAAGCCCGGGAACTTTTATAACGATACTACCGTTACTAGGATAATACCTAGCCCTTAATACTTATAATATTAATAAGCTATCGATATTACGATATAATACGACGACTAAACCGCGTTTATACCGATTAGGACATTCCTCGTATCGTTATTTACCTACTTATACGGAGGAACCCGTAAAACCCGGGAGAACTTTCGTCGTAATATAACCGCTATTAGGGATAGTACTTAGCCTTCGATATTAACCGCTTCCTCGAACCGCTAATAATATAGTATATTTCGTACGAATAAATAAAGCTTATAGCGATTAAGGCAGTCCCTTTATAATTATTTACCTGCTATATAGAGGACGTACGAACGCCTTAATATAAATTACGATAACCTATACGACCCGCTACTCCCTTATTAATACTAAGGGCGGATAAAGGCTAATAATAATTATGCCTTAGCCGACCTTACGATAGCTTTCTTTTCCCTCTAAACCTATTAATCGATATAAATTAAATATATAGATATTAATAACTTATTATACTAAAGGTATTTTAGGATACCTAGGCGTAGCGATTCGACGATATAGTATACGATATAATATAGATATTTATATTAATAGCATAGATAGGAATTAATAAACTAATAGCTACTAGTAACCGATAATTTTAAAGAGAATTAGGAATTAATATTAATAAGATTACGTAGATATAAAGGATTAAGAAAACGGAACTAAAGTCGAGTTAATAGGTATACCTATATATAAGCTAGCCTTATATTACTAATTAATAGTTAGTATAACGAGAAGTACTAACATAGACGTAAAACGACGCCTAGCGGTAATACCGCTAATATTATTAAATAGCCTCCGTTAAATCGAAACCGGCTTATAGCTATAACCGGTATCGTATTTAACGCGATCCTTTACTCGGGATTTATTCCTTATACGTATTACCTTAACGAAGGTTATACGTTAGGAGTTTTAAACCTTAATAGAAGGGATTATCGTCGACTTATTTATAATAATTAAACTATTAATCTAGGGAATACGTATCGTACTTTAATTAGGCGTTAGCCGACTAGAGAAGCTCGTATAATACCCGGATCCTATCGATCGGGATAGTATAATAAATAATAATATACTTATATTAAAGGAAAAGTATTAGGATATAGATAATAATTATTATACCTTTATCCCTATATTAGATAATAAGACCCTTACTACTTCCCTTTCTATTTTATACCTCGTACCGATAGATTAAACGGAATCCGTAGCTAGGAAACGGAATAAATCGCCGTTAGGACCTGAAGTAATAAAGACTAAACTATTAATAAAGACCTTAAGAGTCGATAGTAGCTTTCCGTCCTTATATCCGCCCGAAGAGGAGGAGGACGACGATAAAACTCCTACTTAACTACCCCTTACCCGCGGCTCTATACTTATTCCGTTAATCCCTATAGCATTATTTTAAAATAGTAATAACGAGGCCTTTTATAGCTAGAATATGCCGGTAGCTACCCCGATTATCGTAATATTAATTATTAGGTTCCTTAACCCTACCGATTATCTTAAGCTTAAGTTTAATAAATATAATATAACCTAATAATTAGAAAAGGTAAATCGATTATTTAACCGCTACCGTATAAGCGACGACGATAAGATTAAGAAGATCGGTAAATGGATTACGATTAAAACTATTAAGGAGCGTATTAATAACGTTACGAAGGATTAAACGATTTAAAGAGTTATCGTTATAGTCCTAAAGTACCGTTTTAGGATTACCGATAAACTAGGTTAAGCTAACGTTAAACGTAAATTCGTATAGCTAGAACGAGGTAACGTAATTAACGATCCTAAGGCGATCTTTACGTATCTTATAAACTATAAACGCCTTTTTAAGCTCGTAAACGATAACGGAAAGCTTCCCTAGAAAGTAAGATACCTAACCGATAAACTCTAGATATTTTTAATTATAAAGTTCTATAAGACGGGAGATTATAACTATAATAAAATCGGAGATATCGACTATCGGATTCTTTATACCTAGCTTTATAAGTAAACGGAACGTCGTATAATAATATAAATTACCGATAGGGCCTAAGCCGAAAAACGACGATAATAAAAAACGGTAACTTTCGAAGAATCCGAAAAGCCTATAATATAAATAGTTTAACGATTAACGACTCCTAGCCTTTAGATGCCTTTACTACCGCCTCCTTCGTAGCTTAGACTCTTTTACGGCTACCTAAGTATTAATTAGGAATCTAGTATATAAGCCCTTTACGACCGACTTAACGCTTTAGAAATAAAGATAACTTCGTAGAACTACCGTTAAAATAGTAACTCTTATAATCCCAGGGGTACGTACGGCGCCGATTAATAATATTAATAGGAAAACCCGTTCCTAGTAAACGCGATTCGGAACTTAAGTCTTTATAACCTATAAACTAACGAAAGGATCCTAATAAGCTCTAGACGTAGTACTATACTAAACTACCGAGGTATATATAGTAGGATTTTATTAACCTAAACGAATAACTATAAGAAATTCGAATATTAATTTTATAATACTTTCGATCGGCTTTATAATTATAACCGCTACCCGTTATTAATAAATATAACCTAGAATCGGTTCTACTATAGGAATAATAAGCGATTATACTACCTCGAAAACGGAGACCCGGATAAGCCGGAGTTAATATTAATCCTAGGATCGATTATTACCTAAGTTAAACGTAAAAAAGAACCGATCGCTTATTATATCTTATTTTACGTATATTAAAGTAAGGAATCTTTAGAGTAGATACGTAGGATAGTATATTACTATCTAGCCGGAAAGCTAAAGCTTATATCCCTCGACTTACGATACTTTAAGAGCGAGGAAGTAATACTAAAGTAGGAAGAGATATTAAGAGCTATATCGGAAATTAACGTTATTTAAATAATCGAACGTAAATATAGCTACGAATTATACGAAACGGGAATCTTAGGTTATAATTAGATTCAGGATTTTATCGACGACGAAGGTATTTATTATTATAAGGGTACCATTAAAACGATCCTAGTCGAAGTTAACGTAGTTAAGCGAGCTAAAGGTCCTAACGGTAAGTATATCGAAAGAAAAGTACCCGATTAAGAGGATATAAAAGTCCTATTATTATAGCTTAAGCGTAGACCGACTAAAGCCGGTAAGAATATTACTTCGAATACGAACGACCTAGCTAGGAAGGCGAAAATTATTAACGAGTTATTAAGGGAGTTTTAGTTAAATAAGATTAATAAGAATAATAAGAAACGCTTCGAAGTTTCGTAAGACGATTTAATTAAGTTTATACCCGGGTTTTCGGAATAAGTAGTTAAGTATATTACGATACGCGTTATAAAGATTAACGAAGGTTAGCCTAAGGTTATTAAGATTATAAAGGAATAGGTATAAAAGAATCGGGGAAAAAGCGTTAAAATACCTAGCGTACCGTAAACTACCGCTCCGTTTACTAATCCTTCGAATAAAATAGCGGTAAATTCCGTTATCGCGAAGGATATTAAAAACTATATCCGGCCTTTCCTTAAGCTAGTAGTTAACGTAAGACCTAACGGGAACGAAGCTCTCGTATTTACGGTAATCGATATAAGGGCGTAGTTTAATATAATCGTAGAAAGCTATATAAAGAAGTAACGTCTTTCTATAACCGGTATTAAGGCGATATAGCGAGGTTTTAAATCCTTTATAGAAACCTTATATATAGGAATAATCGACGGTCTTATTTAATTTACCGATTATTACCTTCGCTTACCGATTTACGTCGTTAAAGATAGGTTCGTTAGTTACCTTTTATTACTTAGTATAAACTTTATCTTTTAGTTCCGTGTAAAACTCGAATTCGACGGAAGTACCTTTATAGGAACCGTTAACTTTAGCTCGGCCCGGATAATAATCCCTTTCGTTATTAACTTAAGAAGCGATACGCTACTAAGCCTTATATTCGGCGATTAGGAAAATTAAATGCCATTAATACCCTAGGCCGTTTTAATAGCGTATATAGGCCTAAAAACGCGTTCCTAGCCGAGTACCTAGAAACCGACGCTAACTTTTAAGCTAAAATTAATTATACCCGCCTTTATAACGACGATATAGAGGTAATACCTATCTCCGAAGCTAAGGATTCGTCGGCCTTCGAATTTAATTTAAACGAAGGAAATAAGGCGATCGCTAGATTAAGCGACGAAGAATTCCTTTACGTCTTTAATAAAGCCGTTACGAAGGTAATTCGATATACGACGTAAGAATCGAAATAATATAAGCGAGACCTAGCCCTTATTTCGGAATTAGCTTATTAAGTTAAACGTACGTTTTTAGTTAATATTATATATAAGCTTAAGTCGCGTAAAATATAACCTATAGATAACGTATCGTTAGACGGTTAGATACCGCTAGGAATATTTAATTAAAAGGATTAAGTAATAAGGGAGGTTAAGTCGAAGTACGAGCCGCTAGAGGTATTATAGCGCGATAAACCTTATAAGAATATTATATTAAGATTCGCTAGTAATTCCCGAGGTATTAGGTTAATAACGGAAAGACTTAACGCTATTAAAGTAGGTTTATTAAATACGGAATTAACCGATTAGAAGAAAGACGTATTTATTAAGATCTTATACCGAAGAGAGATAGCCTTAGCTTAGGATTTCTTTAAAATTAGGAAAATCTAACCTAAGGTTTACTTTGATTATAAGATTAGGACGGTATTATATAACGCTTAGTAAGCTAAGGATATTCCTATCTTAATATTCCTTAAGAAACGAATAATCGAAGTCTTACGTATACGATTAAAGAACGGAATCTTAGAAGAGAGTTACGGTTTTTATCGAAATACGTAGTTCGTAGTCGAGAAAAAAGATAGTAGTTTACGACTTATTAACTCTGCGATAAAACTTAACGCCTAGATTATTCGCGACGCTTTTTTACCTCGAAATAGAGACTCCTTTACCTAAGAATTCGCTATATATTTAATCCTTATAGTTGTCGACTTTTTCTTTAGGTACGATTAAATAACGCTAGCGGAAACGAACCGTAACCTAACTACGTTCGCTACTTTTATTAGCCTTTTACGTATAATGACTTTATTATAAAGCGCGACGAACTTAGTTACCGCTTTTTTCCGAGCCGTTATACGAATTCTTTACGATTTAGTTCTTATTAAGTATAAGCCCTTCTTCGACGACGTTAATATTAAAGGGCCGGTATCGAGATACGATAACTAGGAGGCTTTTCCGAGAATACGACGCTTTATCTTAAAGTACTTAAAGAATATCGACGCCGTTTTTTTAAACTTCGAATTAGCCGGTATTATTACTAGCGCCGTTAAGTTTACTTAATATAAAAGTAGTACGGTAATCGTCGGATATTTATACGGTATAAACGGTAGAAAGTTCTCGGAAGTAAAGATAGTTAAGATCTTAGAGTAAAAGTTATATAAGAATATAAACGAAGTAAGGTCTTTTATCGGTATTACGGTTTTCTTTAGAATATAGATCGATTATTACGTTATAATCGCTAAACT
>NW_026251304.1:0-80780 GCF_024521655.1 Durotheca rogersii
AGGAATTAAATCGTAAAGAATTCGTATAACGGCTCGGAAAAAAGCGGCAACTAAGTTCGTCGCGCCCTATAATAAAGTCGTTATACGTAAAAGGCTAATGGGAGTAACGAACGTAGTTAGGTTACGGTTCGTTTCCGCTAGCGTTACCTAGTCGTATCTTAAGAAAAAGTCGACGATTATAAGGATTAAATATATAGCGAATTCTTAGGCAAAGGAATCTCTATTTCGGGATAAGAAGGCGTCGCGAATAATCTAAGCGTTAAGTTTTATTATAAAGTTAATAAGTCGTAAATTACTATCTTTCTTTTCGATTACGAATTACGTATTTCGATAAAAACCGTAACTTTCTTCTAGGATTCCGTTCTTTAGTCGTATACGTAAGACTTCGATTACTCGTTCCTTAAGGGGTACTAAGATAGGGATATCCTTAGCCTACCAGGCGTTATATAGTACCGTCCTAATCTTATAATCAAAGTAAACCTTAAGTCGGATTTTCCCGATTTCAAAGAAATCCTAAGCTAAAGCTATCTCTCTTCGGTATAAGATCTTAATAAATACGTCTTTCTCTTAATCGGTTAATTCCGTATCTAATAAATATACTTTAATAGCGTTAAGCCTTTCCGTTATTAATCTAATACCTCGGGAATTACTAGCGAATCTTAATATAATATTCTTATAAGGTTTATCGCGCTATAATATATCTAGTAGCTCGTACTTCGATTTAACCTCCCCTATTACCTAATCCTTTTAATCGAATATTCCTAGCGGTATTTAACCGTCTAACGATACGTTATTTACAGGCTAAACTTTACGCGACTTAAGCTTATATATAGTATTAACTAAAAACGTACGTTTAGCTTAGTAAGTTAATTCCGAAATAAAGGCTAAGTCTCGCTTATATTATTTCGATTCTTACGTCGTATATCGAATTACCTTCGTAACGGCTTTACTAAAGACGTAAAGGAATTCTTCGTCGCTTAATCTAGCGATCGCCTTATTTTCTTTATCTAAACTAAGTTCGAGGACCGATAAATCCTTAGCTTCGGAAATAGATATTACCTTTATATCGTCGTTATAAAAGCGGGCATAATTAATTTTAGCTTAAAGGCTAGCGTCGGTTTCTAAGTACTCGGCTAAGAACGCGTTTTCAGGCCTATATACGCCATTAAAGCGGCCTAGGATATTAATAGCATCTAGTTTTCCTAATCGCCGAATATAAGGCTTAGTAACGTATCGCTTCTTAAGTTAATAACAAAAGAAACTATTATCCGGGCCGAGCTAAAGTTAACGGTTCTTATAAAGGTACTTCCGTCGAATTCGAGTTTTATACGGAACTAGAAAATAAAGTTTATATTAAGTAATAAGGAATAACTAACGAACCTATCTTTAACGACGGAAATCGATAAGCGAAAGTAATAATCGATAAGCTAAATAAGACCGTCGATTATTCCTATATATAAGGTCTCTATAAAGAATCTAAAACCTCGCTATATCGCCTTAATACCGGTTATAAAGAGACGCTACTTCCTTATATAGCTTTCTACGATCATATTAAACTATATCCCTATATCGATTACCGTAGATACGAAAGCTTCGTTCCCGTTAGGTACTACGTTAATTATTAACTTAAGGAAAGGCCGGATATAGTTTTTAATATCCTTTACGATAATAGAATTTACCGTTATTCTACTCGAAAGGTTAGTAAACGAGGCGGTAATTTATAATACGCTAAGTATTTTAACGCTTTCTTCCCGATCCTTTTATACTTATTCCTTTATAATCTTAATAACCTTAGGCTAACCTTCGTTAATTTCTATAGCGCGTATCGTAAGGTACTTAACTACTTATTCCGAAAATCCGGGTATAAACTTAATTAGGTCGTCTTACGAAACCTTAAAACGTTTCTTATTATTCTTATTAATCTTATTTAATTAAAACTCTCTTAATAATTCGTTAATAGTTTTCGCTTTCCTAGCTAGGTCGTTTGTATTCGAAGTAACGTTCTTACCGGCTTTAGTCGGTTTACGTTTAGGTTATAACGATAGGACTTCTATATCCTCTTAATGGGGTACTTCTCTTTCGATATACTCGCCGTTAGGACCTCTAGCTCGCTTAATTACGTTAACTTCGACTAAGTCCGTTTTAATAATACCCTTATAATAATAAATACCTTCGTCGTCGATAAGACCTTTAGTTTAACTATAACCTAAGATCCCTATCTCGTATAATTCGTAGTTATATTTACGTTCGACTATTTAAATAACGTTAATCTCCGATATAGCTCTTAATATCTCTTCCTACTTTAATACTACTTCCTCGTTCTTAGAGTATCGTAAGTTAAGGGATATAAGCTTTAGCTTTCCGGCTAAGTAATAATATACTATCCTACGTACCTACTCTAGAGATTCCTTACTTTAATATACGTAAAATAAGATATAATAAGCGATCGGTTCTTCTTTACGCTTAGCTTAGGTAATAATCGATCCTAAGACTAACGTTAACTCTAACTTATCCGAGTCTTCGTTCTCGAGGTAATATAGTTACTTATTACTTTTATAATAAAACCGATTCTACGTTATATTTATTAGTAGCGGGTAGCGGCTATAGTTATAAAGCCGATCGAAAGTATTATAAAATTAATATTCGAATTCCTTATAATTATTTATCTAGGTTAATAAAATCCTACTACGTATGCTTCGGTAATCTAATATAGTACTACGTTTAAAGCTTATTAAGGTTCTCCCGTTAATTTATAGGTTATAAAGACTTAAATTCCGAACCGCGTTTACTAGGAACGGATTTTCCTACTAATATTATTTATCGGCGCCGTACGTACCCCTAGGGCTATAAGAGCTACTCTCCTAACGGTAGTTCTACGAAGTTATCTTTATTTCTAAAGCGTTAAATCGGTCGTAAAAGGCTTATATACTAGCTTCCTAATTAATACTTAGGTAGCCGTAAGAGAATCTAAGCTACGAAGGAAGCGGTAATAAAGGCATTTAAAGGCTAGGAGTCGCTAATCGTTAAATTATTTACATCATAAGCTTCTCGGGCTCCTCGAAAGTTACCGTCTTTTATTATCGTCGTTCCTCGGCTTAGGTCCTATCGGTAATTTATATTATTATACGACGTTCCGCTTACTTATAAAGCTAGGTATAAAGAATCCGGTAATCGATATTTCCGATCTTATTATAATTATAGTCTTCCGTTTTATAGAACTTTATAATTAAGGATATCCGGAATCTATCGGTTAGGTATCCTACTTTCTGGGGAAGCTTTCCGTTATCGTTTACGAGCTTAAAAAGACGTTTATAGTTTATAAAATACGTAAAGATCGCCTTAGGATCGTTAATTACGTTACCTCGTTCTAGCTATACAAATTTACGTTTAACGTTAGCTTAGCCTAATCTATCGGTAATCCTAAAGCGGTACTTTAGGGCTATAACGATAACTCTCTAGATCGTTTAATCCTTCGTAACGTCGTTAATACGCTTCCTAATGGTTTTAATCGTAATCCATTCGCCGATCTCCTTAATCTTATCGTCGTCGCTTATACGGTAGCGGTTAAATAGTCGATCTATCTTCTTTAGTTACTAGGTTACGTTATATTCGTTAAACTTAAGCCTAAGGTAATCGGTAGGGTTAGGAAATCTAATAGCTAGTATTACGATAATCGGGGTAGCTATCGGTATATTCTAGCTACTAGAGGCCCCGTTATTACTATTTTAAAATAATGCCATAAGGATTAACGGGATAAGTATAAAGCCACGGTTAAAAGGTAGTTAAATAGGAGTTTTATCGTCGTCGTTCTTTTCTTCGGGCGGATATAAGGACGGAAAGTTAGTATCGACTTTTAAGGTCTTTATTAGTAGTTTAATCTTTATTACTTCGGGTCCTAATAACGATCTATTCCGTTTCCTAGCTATAGATTCCGTTTAGTCTAACGATACGAAGTATAAAGTAAAAAGAAAGGTAGTAAGGGTTTTATTATCTAACATAAGGGTAAAGGTATAATAGTTATTATCTATATCCTAATACTTTTCCTTTAGTATAGGTATATTATTATTTATTATATTATCCCGATCGATAGAATCCGGATATTATACGAGCTTTTCTAATCGGCTAACGCCTAATTAAAATACGATACGTATTCCCTAGACTAATAATTTAACTATTATAAATAAATCGACGATAATTCCTTTTATTAAGGTTTAAAACTCCTAACGTATAACCTTCGTTAAGGTAATACGTATAAGGGATAAATCCCGAGTAAAAAATCGCGCTAGATACGATACCGGTTATAGCCATAAGCCGGTCTCGATTTAACGAAAGCTATTTAATAATATTAACGGTATTACCGCTAGGCGCCGTTTTACGCCTATGTTAATACTTCTCGCCATACTAACTATTAATTAATAATATAGGGCTAGCCTATATATAGGTATATCTATTAACTCGACTTTAGTTCCGTTTCCCTAATCCTCTATATCTACGTAATCCTATTAATATTAATTCCTAATTCTCTTTAAAACTATCGGTTACTAGTAGCTATTAGTTTATTAATCCTATCTATATTATTAATATAAATATCTATATTATATCGTATATTATATCGTTGAATAGCTACGCCTAGGTATCCTAAAATACCTCTAGCATAATAAGTTATTAATATCTATATATTTAGTTTATATCGATTAATAAGTTTAAAGGGAAAAAGAAGCTATCGTAAGGTCGGTTAAGGATATAATTATTATTAGCCTTTATCCGCCCTTAGTATTAATAAGGAAGTAACGGGTCGTATAGGTTATCGTAATTTATATTAAAACGCTCGTACGTTTAGTTTATATAATAGATAAATAATTATAAGGGGGCTACCTTAATCGTTATAAGCTTTATTTACTCGCACGAAATATACTATACTATTAACGGTTCGAGGAAGCGTTTAGTATCGAGAGCTAAGTACTATCCCTAGTAGCGGTAGTATTACGACGAAAGTTCTCCCGGGTTTTACGGGTTCCTCCGTATAATAAATAAATAATCATACGAGGGATATCCTAATCGGTATAAACGTAGTTTAGTCGTCGTATTAAATCGTAATATCGATAGCTTATTATCGTTATAAGTATTAAGGGCTAAGCGCTATCCTAGTAGCTATAGTATCGTTATAAAAGTTCCCGGGCTTATACGTACCTCCCTATAGTAAATAAATAACTATAAGGCGGAATACTTTATTCGACGTAAAACGCGGATTACTTCGCGGGTTAAATGGTAGCGCCGACGGCGATCGGTATCCTTTAAATCCTAGTAGCGTAATAAAAACTCCGTAAACTAAAGGTTAAGGGGTCGAAAAAGTTATAGGGTAATCGCTACTAAGGAGGAATAAAGCGTACGCGATACTAAAAACCCGGATAGGTTTACTCGAAAGTATATTTTATCGAAGACTATAGTACGTACGATGGTCTAAGACGGATAAAACTAATATCGCTATATTAATCGAAAAGTAAGAAATCTAATATAATTATCGTATCTTAGCTATACCCCTTAGTCGTAAAGATATAATAATCGCTAACCCGAAGGTATAAGAGGTAAGGGAAGAAAAGGGGTAAAACGTAAAAGTTACTTATTCGGTTATAACGGTACGACGAAGTAACTTAAGCGCCTATAACTAAAATAAATACACTAATCGAAGAACGACGAATCTAATAATAAAAACGAATCTTTAATTAAAGTAAAAATAATAAAGATAGTAATCTAGCTAGGTAATGAACTAAATGATAAGCATAGCATGTCCCGCACTTACGGGAGCTATGGTTACTCTATATAGGCATAAGGCCTATCGTAACGTATTACGTAATGCATCAAGAGGGCATGTCCTACCGCACCACTACATTATTATCAAACCTTTCCTCATCTTTCCTATTATTTCCTGTTAATCGTTAATTAAACTGGCTCAGCTCCTAGTTAGTAGCGATTAAACAAGTTCGGGATTAATTAGGTTCAGGATCAGGCATAGTCAGGCACGGTTGCAGTCACCTACCCCACTACCCACTTGTTGCTATTATAATCGTTCCTAGTTGACCTATTCCCTAACTTATCCTATTAGCCTTTAATTAAACTAGCTAGCTTTTAGTTAATTAGGATTAATCGGGATTAGGTTAATTAGGTTTAATAGGAACGAGAGCCACCGTACTTATTACTATTAGGAGTTTAATTACTCCTTACGGATTAATTAAACTAAAGAGGCTATAGTAGTACGATAGATCTAGGCCACGTAGCCTTTTCGATGTCTATTTATATAAGTCGCGTACTTATATTTTCATTAGTTAAACTTAGACCTATAGATATTACGACCTATAGCTATTTACTCGTTTCTTGCCATGCCTTTCTAGCCATCTTTCGTTGCCCTTTTCTAGTCCCTTTCTCTCCTTTTCCTTTCCCAGCTACCGTTTTCAGCTGGCCGATCAACCGATTATAGCTGTTTATAACCATAATCTTGGGTTAATCGGCACTAGGCTAGTTATTAGCAGTTAGGCAGTCCTTGTTTCGTGCCTCCGTCAGCGTGCCCACGTTGCTCCTGTTCACTAGTAGTGTAGTGGTGCGGTGGATCTAGGCCACGTAGCCTTTTCGATGTGTATTTATATGGGTCGCGCACTCATATTTTCATTAGCCAGACTTAGACCTGTAGACATCAGGACCTACAGCTATTCACTCGTTTCTTGCCATGCCTTTCTAGCCTTCCTCGTTGCCTTTTCCAGTCCCCTTTCCCAGCTGCCGTTTCAGCTGGCCGATCAACCGATTACAGCTGTTTACAGCTGTAATCTTGGTTGATCGGCACTGGGCCAGTTGTTGGCAGTTGGGTAGCCGTTTCGTGCCTCCGTCAGCGTGCCCACGCTGCTCCTGTTCAGTAGGTATAAAGCTAAGTACGGATACGATAATCGATAATTTAATAGCCGAAGGACTTATATTTAATTAAGTAAATTAACCGGAGTTAATTACTCTTCGTCGTAATTCGGCGGTTTTAGGTACCGCGGGTACGTCCTTTTTATCTTAATAAAAAGTAAAGAACTCCTTTATTATGGTCGCGAGTTTAAGGACCTATAAGTAACGTTAATAAGTACTAAAGAGCGCGGAATAAAGCTTATACGTTAGCCGAGGACTTAATACTAGCGACGATAAGGTAAGTAACCAGTAAAACTAAAGTATCGGCCCTACGTAAAATTAATTCTAGACTTCGAAGTACGGGGGTAAGAGTACCTATAAAGGTACGTAGGTATAGCCGGACGAATAACGGTAATAGCGACCGGTACTTTAAAGAAAATCGAAGTACTTTTAAAACGATTTATTCTAGGCCGTATTACGGATATAGGTTAAGTAAGGAACGGCGCGGTAAGCGTTATATTCTCGACCTTAGGTAACTGAAGTAGTTTCTAGAGTAATAATAACAAGAGCCGGAGCGGCCGGCGAAGCGGAAGTATTAAAAGGAACCGCCGGAGCGGCGGGATTAAAGGAAATAGTAAGGCTAGTAGTTATTCCGGAAGCCGATAAAGTATTACGACTACGTCCTTATCCTCGTCCTTTTTTAATAATATTACTACGGGTCGGAGTCGTAATAATAACCGCCGTCCGGGAGGCTAAAGTAATAACTATATTACGGCCGGAAGAAATAACCTAGCGGGCTCGAGTTTATAAATAGGTTTTACGTAGGGAAACCGTACGAATAATAAGCGTAATAAGGTAGTCGCTTTCTTCGTTTATTTCTTCGTATAAGAAAGGGAAGTCTTCCTTAGGTAATTAATCCTCGGAAAACGACTCACTAGAGAGCTCGATAGCTTTAAACGTAATACCCTAAGGGCCGCGAGTAACTAAGGCCGGGATACGTCGCGTTAAGGGGCTAGGTATAATTATATCGATATCGCCATCGATAAACGGATCCTTAAGAGGCTAAGCGATTATTAGGTTATCGGACCTAGGAATAGAGGGTATCTCTCCGCCGCGAGCTTAGCTACCGGCCGAACGTTTAGCGTTACCTCCTGTATATATAACATACGCTTAATTACTGGCCGAAGTACGGAAGGTAAGAGGCTAGGTACTCGTAGCGGAAAAACCGAATACCTTTTATTCTAACGAAGCTACGGTACGTTAAAGCGTTAATACGATCTAACGTAACTTTTAAATATTAGATATATTAAAAGATCGTTAATTATAATATTATATTACTACCGGTAAATAACGAATAAGTAATAAACGGATTATTTCGAATCATTTCCTATCTATTAACCTAGAGTAATTAACGGTCGTTGTTACGGTTTTACGAGCTATTCGCTAGGTAAAAGCCGTATATTGATAAACTAAAGCTAGACGAGGAGGAAAAGGAGAAAAAGGTATGCCTTATAGGCCGTACCTATAACTACTGGCCTTATTTTCCGTGGGTACTAATTACGTATTAAGCCCTGGTATTAGCTAGGGCCTTATAATAGGTATAGCCTAATATATAAGGTCCCCTCCCGGAAAAAAAAAGGTACGCCTTGCCGTTCTTTTCTCCGCGCCTTAGGATACGTACCGTATCCTTAGGTACTACCTCCGTCCCTCGGGATACGCTACTCGCTTCCCGGGTTACTAACTCCGCCTTCTAGGGTATTAGTATATTCCTAGGGCCTCTTCCTCTTTCGTTCCGTTCGTTTCCAGGGGTATTAATGCCTCCCGGGTAAGGCCTTCTCCTTTTTCGTTTATACGTTGCCCGGGGTATTAATGCCTCCCGGGTATGGCCTCCTTCCTTTTCTTTCCGGCGGTTATATTATATCCCGGGGTCTTCTCTTTCGCCGTTTTTTCCCGGGGCCTTTCGTTTCCCGGGGTACTATACCGGGTACCTTTAGCCCTCCGGCGTTCTTCCCTCGGGTTTTATTCTTCCCCGGGATTTCCTCCTCTTCCGTAGGTCTTCCGGGTTTCTTCGCTTACCAGGTACGCTCTCCCGGTAGCTATTTTCCCGAGAGCCCCTCCTCTTTTTAAGGTATTACCGGCGCTCCGAGTATTATTTAATCCCCCGGTATATTCTTTTCTTAGAGCCGCTTCCGTCCGTCTCCTGGGTTACGTTATCCGCTTCCCGGGCTGCTGTTTCCGTTCCCCGGGGTATTGCTATTTTCCGGGGCTTCCTTTCTTTTCCTAAGGTATTACTACTTCCCTAGGGCTAGTCCCGATCCTCCTATTAAGGAGGAGCAGAGCGTACGCGATGCTGAAGACCCGGATAGGTTCATTCGAAAGTATACTCTATCGAAGACTATAGTACGTACGATGGTCCAAGATAGATAAAACTAATACCGCTATATTAATCGAGAGATAAGGAATCTAATGTAGTTATCGTATCTTAGTTACGCCCCTTAGTCGTAGAGATATAGTAGTCGCTAGCCCGAAGGTATAAGAAGTAAGGAAAGAAAAGGGGTAAAACGTAAAAGTTACTTATTCGGCTATAACGGTATAACGAAGTAACTTAAGCGCCTATAATATAAATAAATATACTAATTAAAGAACGATAAATCTAATAATAAAAACGAATCTTTAATTAAGGTAAAAATAGTAAAGATAGTAATTTAGTTATATAATAAATTCGATAATAAGTATAGCATGACCTATACTTACAGGAGCTATGGTTACTCTATATAGGCATAAGGCCTATCGTAACGTATCACGTAATGCATTAAGAGGGCATGTCTTACCGTACCACTACACTATTAAACCGTAAAACTTCAAAGCCCTGCGTACGAAGTCGTATATAAGCGCTTACTAGGTTTAGCTTAGCTCCCGTAGCTACGGGATCGTCGGTTCGTCTACCGCCGTTTAAAGACCCTCGTTTATCTTCCGCTAGCGAAGCTAAGGGCTTCGCCTAAGAGCGTATTAAGGCGCGTCCTTCCGTTTGCTACTAAGAGGCCTAGGGCCTCTTCTATGGTTTAGAGGTTAGGGGCCTATCCTTCTGTTTAAAGGCTAAGAGCTTATCTATATTATTAACGGAGCCGCGAGGCTCCGCCGGAGGACGTGATAAGGTACGCCGTCCCTATTCGTTTAAAGACTATCGTTTATTTTCTGTTAGCGGATTCCGTCGGATCCGCTAGAGGATGTATTAAAGTACGCCGTCCGACTCGTTTAAAGATTATCGTTTATTCGTATTTATTAGCAGAGTCCTTCGAGCTCCGCTTAAAGGCGCGCTTCCGTGCGCCTTTCCGTTTATTACTAGCGCCGCTAGTGCCTTTATCGAAGTATTATTATCCTAGCTTAACCTATCGTTTCGTCGCTATTCTAACGCCGTTCCTTCTTATATTACGCCTCGGGCGCTCTTAATTCTTCAATAAGCGCTATGCTTTAGCGCTTTATTATCTTTTTCCAGAAACAGAATTTTCGCCTTTTTTAGCCGTTGATTTTGTTAATTTTATCATTCTTTTATTTTGAAATTACCGTCTGAATTTACGTTTTCTCGGGGTCTATCGGTCGTTTCTTCGGGTTATCTTATGTCGGTCCTCGTCCGTAGGCTACTATTAGCGCGTATATCTAAAAGCTAATACCGCCTTTCCGATTACTAACTCTACCGTTTAATATCGCTTTTCCTATTATTAATTCCGTTCGCTAAGATACTAGTTTGCTACTTATCTTATCGGTTCTCTTCGTAGGTGCTACCGGCGCGTGTATCTAAACTAATACCGCCTTTCCGACTGCTAACCTTGCTAGCTACCGCTTCCTTGGGTGCTGTATCGCCGTTCCTACTGCTAATTCCGCTCGCTTCGATATTAATCTATAAAACGATAAAGAAGGTCGGTTTAGCTTTTTGTTACGGTTTTACGAACTATTCGCTAGGTGGGGGCCGTATATTGGTAAGCTGGAGCTAGGCGGGGAGGAAAAGGAGAAAAAAGTATACCTTATGGGCCGTACCTATAACTACTGGCCTTATCCTCCGTAGATACTAATTACATGCTAAGCCTTGGCACTAGCCATGGCCCTATAATGGGCACAGCCTAATACAGTCGCTTTATTATCCTAAGCTACTTTAATATTAAAAGTAATATATTAGTTATAAATAATAAGCCTTACCATGAAAGGTTAAGCTTTTATCTTACGGTCGCTTAATTAAAGTATATTACGATTCGTATAATACGCGAGTTACGCTTTGCGTAAACTACGGATAAAATAAACTTACCTTACGATAATAATTAACAAAGCTTTATTAATTATATTAGCTTACGATCGCGTAATTAATAGAATTACTTAATTATAGTTAAGAATATATACCTACGATAAATAACCTAGGGAAGAAAGAAAGAAAGAGAGATACGCTTAATTCGAGAGCGAGAAATCCTAGATATATTTACGCTTAACCGCCTTCGTAAGAGAAACGGTAGAATCGGTTAATAAGGATAACGCGCGCAAACGCGCGTGATGGTAATAAAGGAAATTAAATCTTAGTATTAATACTAGAGTAATTATTACTACATTATATATATAGCTAACTACCGCTTAATTGAAAGCGAGTAATTACGCGAGTAATTATTTTTATTTATAATAAACTATAGAATATTAAGTAAGGGATACGAAGAGTATATAACTTAGAAGAAAATACTACTAGTAATAAACCGGAACATATACGGATAAGGGAACTTAAGGGAGCCCGAAATAAGGCACCTAGTAGTCGATTAACCTTAACGAAGCATAGCGAGACTAAAGAGTAACCTCTCTAGGCTATTATCGCGAGTAAAAGACTATAGTTAACCTTATTATCGTAAGCTTAACTAAGGGATATATTACGTAGGTATACTAAGGAGGAGTAGAGCGTACGCGATACTGGAAACCCGGATATGTTCACTTGAAAGTATACTCTATCGGAGACTATAGTACGTACGATAGTTTAAGACGGATAAAACTAATGTCGCTATATTAATCGAGAGGCAAGGAATCTAATGTAGTTATCGTATCTTAGCTATGCCCCTTAGTCGTAGAGATATAATAGTCGCTAGCCCGAAGGTATAAGAGGTAAGGGGAGAAAAGGGGTAAAACGTAAAAGTCATTTATTCGGCTATAGCGGTACGACGAAGTAACTTAAGCGCCTATAAATAAGATAAATGCATTAATCGGAGAACGACGAATCTAATGATAAAAACGAATCTTAAATTAAGGTAAAAATAATAAAGATAGTAATCTAGCTAGGTAATAAACTAGATGGTAAGTATGGCATATCCCGTACTTGCGGGAGCTGTAGTTATTTTATATAGGTATAAGGCCTATCGTAGCGTATTACGTAATATATTAAGAGGATATGTCTTACCGTATTACTATAGCCTCCTTAGTTTAATTATACCGTAAGGGATAATTAAATTAAAAAGGGTAGTGCGGTAAGTCCCGATTAATATCTCCCCTTAAAAACTACCGCGAAACTCCATTCCTCCGGTTATTATCTAACTATTACGGCCGCGCCTATAACTTCTCGTTTAATATTATAAGGAGGCCCCTCTATTACTTTATAGCTAACTTAGCCCGGTTTATCCTTACCGATCTGGCCCGATCGGCGTTCTCTTTCTTTATCTCGGCTACCTTCTTCTTAGTCTCGTTCCAGCCCTTCTAGTTAGGGGGATAGCAGGGGTCTTATTATCTAACGTAGGGGTAAAGGTAAGATAGCTATTATCTATGTTCTAATACTTTTCCTTTAGTATAGGTATATTATTATTTATTATACTATCCCGATCGATAAGGTCCGGGTACTATACGAGCTTTTCCAGTCGGCTAACGCCTAATTAAAGTACGATACGTATTCCCTAAACCAATAGTTTAATTATTATAAATAAATCGACGATAATTCCTTTTATTAAGGTCCAGAACTTCTAACGTATAACCTTCGTTAAGGTAATACGTATAAGGAATAGATCCCGAGTAAAGAATCGCGTTAGATACGATACTGGTTATAATCATAGGCCGGTCTCGATCTAACGGGAGTTATTTAAGAGTATTAACGGTATTACCGCTAAGCGCCGTTTTACGCCTATGTTAGTACTTCTCGCTATATTAATTATTAGTTAGTAATATAGGGCTAGCTTATATATAGGTATACCTATTAGCTCGATTCTAATTCCGTTTCCCTAATCCTTTATATCTATATAATCCTATTAATATTAATTCCTAGTTCTCTTTAAAACTATAGGTTACTAATAGCTATTAATTTATTAATTCCTATCTATATTATTAATATAAATATCTATATTATATCGTATACTATATCGTCGAGTCGTTACGCCTAAGTATCCTAAAATACCTCTAGTATAATAAGTTATTAGTATTTATATATTTAATTTATATCGATTAATAGGTTTAGAGGGAAAAAGAAGCTATCGTAAGATCGGTTAAGGTATAATTATTATTAGCCTTTATCCGCTTTTAGTATTAATAAGGAAGTAACGGGTCGTATAGGTTATCGTAATTTATATTAAGGCGTTCGTACGTCCTTTATATAGTAGGTAAATAACTATAAGAGGGCTGCTTTAATCGCTACGAGCTTTATTTACTCGCACGAGATATACTATACTATTAGCGGTTTAAGGAAGCGGTTAGTATCGAGGGCTAAGTATTATTCCTAGTAACGGTAGTATTACGACGAAAGTTCTCCCGGGTTTTACGGGTTCCTCCGTATAGCAGATAAATAACCATACGAGGGATATCTTAATCGGTATAAACGCGGTTTAATCGTCGTATTATAGCGTAATATCGATAGCTTATTAGCGTTATAAGTATTAAAGGCTAAGCGCTATCCTAATAATTATAGTATCGTTATAAAAGTTCCCGGGTTTATACGTACCTCCTTATAGTAAATAAATAACCATAAGGCGGGATATTTTATTTAACGTAAAACGCGGACTATTTCGCGGGTTAAATAGCGGCGCCGACGGCGATCGGTATCCTTTAAATCCTAATAACGTAATATAAACTCCGTAAACTAAAGGTTAAGGGGTCGAAAAGTCATAGGGTAGTCGCTACTAAGGAGGAATAAAGCGTACGCGATATTAAAGACCCGGATATATTTACTCGAAAGTATATTCTATCGAAGACTATAGTACGTACGATAATCTAAAACGGATAAAACTAATATCGCTATATTAATCGAGAGGTAAGGAATTTAATATAGTTATCGTATCTTAGCTATGCCCTTTAATCGTAGAGATATAATAATTATTAGCCCGAAGGTATAAGAGGTAAGAAGAGAAAAGGAATAAAATGTAAAAGTTACTTATTCGGCTATAACGGTACGACGAAGTAACTTAAGTACCTATAACTAAAATAAATATACTAATCGAAGAACGATAAATCTAATAATAAAAACAAATCTTTAATTAAGATAAAAATAGTAAAGATAGTAATCTAACTAGGTAATAAACTAAATAATAAGTATAATATATCCCATACTTACGGGAGCTATAGTTATTCTATATAGGTATAAGGCCTATCGTAATATATTACGTAATATATTAAGAAGGTATATCTTATCGTATTATTATAGCCTTTCTAGTTTAATTATACCGTAAGAGATAATTAAATTAAAAAGGATAGTACGGTATATCCCGATTAATATCTCCCCTTAAAAACTACCGCGAAACTCTATTTTATCGGTTATTATTTAATTACTAAGGCCGGGCCTTTAGCTTTTTATTTAATATAATAAGGAGGCCCCTTTATTACTTTACGGTTAACTTAGCCCGGTTTACCCTTACCGATCTAACCCGATCGGCGTTCTCTTTCTTTATTTCGGTTACCTTTTTCTTAATCTTATCCTAGCCTTCTTAGTTAAGGGAATAATAAGGGAGCGGCCGCGTCCTAAGGGTTAATTAGGTATCTTTCCTTTACCTATACGGTATAAAGGTCTCCCCGGACTAGAAAGCTTTAATCCTTACTAGGCTAAAGGAAGGAAGAAAGCGCGTCGTAACCTTAACGAGGTTATCGTAACGGAGCTCGGCGTTCGTTAATACTAAGGAATAAGGGGAATTAGGTATTAAGGCTATAAAGAAACGGCGGACCTCCGCTTATACGATCGAACGGACGAAGGATTTACGGCTAAGGGGCTCGCCGATCGGCGTACTTTAAACGGATGCTATAGCGTTAATAAGGTTAATTCGCTTTTAATAATTTACGGCTTACCGAAGACGCTTAACGATACCTACCCCTCCCTTTAAAACTCGAACGTTATAAAATTACTTTACTACCTCGGCGTATTTTCTTATAATATTAAGGAGGTCTAGCCCCTTATTTTCTTAGGCTTAGTAAGCGATTTCGATCGGTCGTTTAAAGATAAGATACGGTAGAATACCGCTTTAAAAACCGTAGTTAAAGTTATTTTATTAATCTATTAGCGCGACGTAGTAGGTAAATTAAGAGGTTATGTTAGACTCGAGATTATCGTTTTCCTATATTCGCCGTAGCTAGCCGAACGCGTACGCCGCCCGATCGAAGGCGCCGTTCCTAACTATATTAAAGCTAAATAATCTCCGGGGCTTAGGGAGATATAGTACTACGGCGAAATAAGCTTAGGAGAACTTTAAAGGGTCGGTAATGACTCGTTCGAGGTCTATTAAATCCGTATAAATCGTAAAGACTAAAGTAGAGGTAAGGTTATTAAGGAAATACTAACGGGTTAAGAAGTTAAACGATTCTACCGATCGATAGCCTATCGTTTAATACGGGTTTATTTCGAAGGCCGCCTTTCGGCCTTCGAAGTCGTAACTAATTATAATATAAAGGGCGCGGATATCTTCGTTAGTAAGGTAGTCGTAACGGACGAGGCATACGAGAAAGTTAATTAAGGCTACCCTCGTCTATTCTTATAACTATTAGTTCATAATTCGGGATCGATTAACGAATAACCGGAAGGCCTAGGTTATATCGGATCCTAGCTCGATCGGACCTTTCCCCGAATCGTAATTATCTAGAATATTAAATTAATACTCCTTTATATTACTTTTATTATCTTTACTACTATAAATCTCCCGTAGGAGTTCTATTAAGTCGGCTAAATCGGTACGACGTACGTTTTTATAAACGGAGGAAAGGAAGAAGGAGGAAGGGATTCCGACGGAGCGGGGAAAAGATATAATAAAAATAAAAAAAAGAATTAAAAGAAAAGAAAGAAAAGATAATAAGTTAAAGGTAAAAATAAGAATTTAAATTAATAATAAGAAAGGTAGGCTAGAGATTAATAAGAATATAATAATTATAGGAGGGGGGTTTTCGAAATAAGATACCTAAAGAGGAAAAAGAGAGGAAGAAAGGAAGACGTATTAACGATATAATTAGATATACCTTTACGGCTAATACTTTAGGAAAGCGCGTTCCCTTATATACGTATAAAGCTATAATAGAAGACGTATTAGTTTATAGCTTCCTATTATATACTCTTAGTAAAGTAATAAGTACGTACGTTCGTAGATTCGTAATTAAACGTAGGCTAAGGTAGGTATTATTAAAACTCTCTTAAGTACGGTACTTACGACCTAGGTAACGTATTCGACTCTTTCGTT
The DNA here is from genome assembly GCF_024521655.1 of Durotheca rogersii. Lineage (NCBI taxonomy): Eukaryota > Fungi > Ascomycota > Sordariomycetes > Xylariales > Xylariaceae > Durotheca > Durotheca rogersii. Next base: position 16,533 of record NW_026251304.1, read on the forward strand.
CTCGTCCGACCTTTCCTTTTATTTCTCGCTATTCTACGGTTTCGATTTATTTCCTTTCTTTTATTCCTTAGGTTCTCTATTTTCGTTTTAATTCGTTTTTCGATTTTTCTTAATTCTAGATTTATAATTTCGTCGTTCCTATCTCTTTTTTATATATATATATATATATAATAAACCCTACTATTTAAAAGTAACTCTTTAAACTAAACCAGGCGTCCGTCTTTAAGTTATTCGAGTAGCTTAAAGCTACGGGGATTACCGACGATGAGATTATCGGAGCGTTTAAGAAAGCTAAGGAAGATAAGAAAAAGGCCGTAACGTATTAACGGGCTAAGTCGATACCGCCGCCGGTAAACCTAATAAATAAATAATCCGACGAATCCTTTCGCCGCTTGCCCTTTACCGAGGAGTTTCGGGACGTTAATCGGTTAATTCCTAAGCCTTAATAGGTATTATATACCTTATACTTCCGCCCGTTAAACTAAAGCCCGAAAGTAATTATCGGCCGGTAACTTTAAGGTATCGAGGGAATTCGGGTAATAGATTAATAACGTTAGGTATATAGCTCTTAATATTAATAAGATTTATTAATCGAAGGCTATATTAATTAATAATAAGATAATTCGTAACGTCCGGTTCTATTTTCTAGGTAGGCCGGCGGCCGGCCGGTATATCGCATAGGAGATTATAAGTAAGGACTTTTAAGAGGTTACCTACCTTTAAAGCTACGTTATATTCCTTATTCGTTACGTTTAGTTCTTTCGCCGTCAGACGTTATTTATAGAGATTAATAATAAGGACCCGGTCGGCGAGTATTTCCGTCGACTAGCGACGGACTTTCGTTACGTCGTTAGTTTATTCGTTTAATAATATAAGGTACCTAACGAGGTACCTTATTAATACTACAAGCGCCGGCTCGCTTCTTCCGATACCGTTAAATACGTAGGTATATAGCCGTTCTTTTCCTATCGTTTCCTAGCCCCCGATCGTATCTTCGGATACTCCTACGGCGTCTGCCTCTTTTCTATTAACGAGGTACGTTATAAATTTCGTAACGAGCGGTTTACCTACCTATAGGCGAGGATAGATCGTAACCTCCTTCTAATAAAGGATCTAAATTAGGCCGTATATCTACTTATAATACGGGTAACGGAAAAGGAGTTACTATTTATAATAAACTCGAAAATCGTTACTTTCCGGGGGTCGGGAAGTAAGTAAGTTTTTAGTTTTCTTAGTAATTAATAAGTAAAGGATAGGATAAGAAGGAAAAGAGAGGTATTAATCGGCGGGTATACGTTACTTCTGGCTTATTTTTAAACGCGTATTCCTTTTCTTTCCTTTTCTTTTGCTTTTATTAATATGAATTACTTTCCTTACTTTCCCTTTAAATACTGAAATATACCTATGTTAAAATATAACGGTTACGTAATATTAGGATATTAATATTCCGGATTCCTAACGATAAACGCAAAGGATAACTTATCTAAATATAGGAACGCGTTAATCGGCGTTAATAATTTATAAAAACATACTTTCTTTTAAGGTAAGAAATAAGGGAGGCGTATTTATTAATATCGTAATTTAAGGTATTAATTTCGTATATAAGCTACCGGTTTAATAACCATATAGTAATAACTTCTTTCCTTTCCTACTTAGGAAAGCGATTATATATTAAGCTCTTAGGCTTTATTACTCTTCGATCGATATAAGTAGGTTATTTTAGGGTACTATAGCCTTATCGTATTATAATAAGAGGGTTATTTATTAAGTCGGGTCGATCTTCTTAATCCGGGTTTATCGTTAGGTATAACTTCGTATCCTTTAAGCTTTTTATTTAATATTTCTATTATAATTCGTACCTTATCGTTCGGAGCTAATCATTCTTTTTTTTCGTCGTCGATTACCGAGGGCATAGGCTCTAGGCCTCCTTTAGCTTAGGAATCGTTAATAATCGTCGATTTTTAGTCCTTATATTTAATCGGTAATAAGCGTATAATCTATTCGTCCTCTTCCGGGTTTTCTAGTTCTTAAAACCCGTTAGTATTTTAAATAAATTTCCGTAGTTTATAGCCTAAAACTAAGTATAATAACGTAACTTTATCCGGTTCTTTAAGCTTATAACGACTATAGCCTAAATCTTCGGCGATTAGGTACGGTTCCTTCTAATAGTACTTTAGTTTTACGGCTATCGATTTATTTATATATCGTAACGTATCGTATAATAATACGAGATCGTTAGTTTTTAAGGGCTCTTTTCGTATTCGGTAAGCGTTCTTTTCGTCCTAATACCGGGTAGCTTCCTTATATTTAGCTATTAAAACCTTAGCTACGGCTAATATATCTTTCTAGCGTCTCTCGATTAATCGTACGCGTATAGTTAGAAGCGATTCTCGGTCCGGGATATTCTTTTAATTTATAATACGCTAGGTCGGAATAACGGTTTCTATCGGGATAATAGCCTTACGCTTATATATTAATTCGTATAACGATATTCCGTATAAGCGTATCGAAGTCCTATCTACCTATATAATTACGCCTAATAAGTTCGTTTACCTCCGATCGTTACCGTTTATACCTTTTATAAGGCCTTCGCGAATTACTTTATACCTAACCTCGACTATACCTTAGGATTACGGGAAATAAGTAATACCGACTTTAACTTTAATACCGATTAACTTTATTACTTTACGGACCTCCTTTTTATTTTCGGAATTATTATTATACTTAATTACTAAGGGTACGCCGTACTATAGGAATATTTATTCCTAGAGGAACTTAGCGATCGTCTTAGAATCTATCTTTCTAATAACTCGGGCTTCGAGAAAACCGGATAGTTCGTTTCGTACTTCGATTATTACGATAAATCCGTTATTTATTAATATATATTATACGTTTATTACCTAGTAGGTAAGAACGTTAACTAGCTCGTTATATAAAGCGGGGTCGACTTTTAGGTATTATTTCCTTTTTAATATCTAAGATACGATTTAACCTTTCGGACGACGTATTCGAATATACTACGCTAGTAATATAGTTTAGTTATCCGATCGTAGGTCGAAATACGTTCCCTATAGCCGAAATCTTCGTAGTAATCCTTAATTATAGCTTTACGTAGTTTCTCCTAGTCGATAACTCGTCGCATATTCCTTATACTTCTTCGGCTTCTTTCATAGGGATACCTTCCGAAACGACGTATTTAAGCGCTTCCTTCTTAAACTAGGTCTATCGCTTTTAATATCCTATTAATCGGTTATTTCTTAGTCGGATAAGTAATTAAAATCGCGTAAGAAACGTTACTATCTCTTACGACTTTATCTAATTTTCTTCCGACGGTTATAACGGTAGGGCTTTATCGCTAGATTATTCGACGACGTTAAGTAATACGACTATATTTAGCGTATACTATATTAAGCTATATATTAATAAAGTCTTTTATATCGCCTTCTTATTAATCGTCGTCGTCGTCGCTTAGGCCGCTAGGTTTACGTAAAGAACCGTTCGTAACGGAGTATCTCTTACCGGATATATGCTAAATATCGAAGCTAAATATTTTAATATAAGGCTATCTACTTAATAAGGATAGCGCCTAGGAGACTAGAGAATCCGTCGTTAAGCTAGGCGATTAATACTTTAGCGTCGGTTTTAAATACGAAGTAAATGCCGTAAAGGTAATTTGAAAGCCGTCGTAAGAACTTAACGACTCCTAGGTACTCTCGTTTCGTAACGTCGTAATTTAACTCCGCCCCTTTCTAGATCTTTAACTCGTATTTTAAAGGTTTAAAGTTACCTTTGTCGTTATCCTAACCTAGTACGTAACCTTAACCATCTCTTAATACGTCGACTTTTACTCGGATTAATTATTCGATAATATAGTTTAAAATAATTAATACCGGTACGTTAATAAAAGTAATCTTAAGCGAATCTATAGTATATTATTAATCGATACCTTAGATAAAGTATACTTCCTTACGTATTAATACTAGGAAGGGTTTAGCGACTATGGCGTAATAATCGATCTATATCCTAAAGAAAACCGTAATACCGATAAAAGACCTTACTTCGTTTATATTCTTATATAACTTCTACTTTAAGATCTTAATTATTTTCGCTTCCGAGAGCTTCCTATCGTTTATACTATATAAATATCCGACGATTACCGTACTACCTTTATACTAAGTAGACTTAACGACGCTAGTAGTAATACCGGTTAATTCGAAGTTTAAGAGGACGGCGTCGATATTCTTTAAGTACTTTAAAATAAAGCGTCGTATTCCCGGAAAAGCCTTTTAGTTATCGTATCTCGATACTAGCCCTTTAATATTAACGTGGTCGAAGAAAGGTTCGTACTTAATAAGGATTAAATCGTAAAGAATTCGTATAATAACTCGGAAAAAAGCGGTAATTAAATTCGTCGCGCTTTATAGTAGAGTCGTTATACGTAAAAGGTTAATAGGAGTAGCGAACGTAGTTAGGTTACGATTCGTTTTCGCTAGCGTTACCTAGTCGTACCTAGAGAAAAAGTCGACGACTATAAGGATTAGATATATAACGAATTCTTAAGTAAAGGAGTCTTTATTTCGGGATAGGAAAGCGTCGCGAATAATTTAGGCGTTAAGTTTTATCGTAGAGTTAATAAGTCGTAAACTACTATCTTTCTTCTCGACTACGAATTACGTATTTCGATAAGAACCGTAACTCTTTTCTAGGATGCCGTTCTTTAGTCGTATACGTAAGACTTCGATTATTTATTCCTTAAGAGGTACTAGGATAGGAATGCCCTTAACTTACTAGGCGTTATGTAGTACCGTTCTAATCTTATAATCGGGGTAAACCTTAGGTCGGATTTTATCGATTTTAAAGAAATCCTAGGCTAGGGCTATCTCTCTTCGGTATAGGATCTTAATAAATACGTCTTTCTTTTAATCGGTTAATTCCGTATCTAATAAACCTACTTTAATAGCGTTAAGCCTTTCCGTTATTAATCTAGTACCTTAGGGGTTACTAGCGAATCTTAGGATAATATTCTTATAGGGTTTATCGCGTTATAATATATCTAATAGCTCGTACTTCGACTAAACCTTCCCTATTACCTAATCCTTTTAATCGAGTATTCCTAGCGGTATCTAGCCGTTTAACGGTACATTATCCACGGGCTAAACTTTACGCGACTTAGGTTTATATATAGTATTAACTAAAAACGTACGTATAACTTAGTAAGTTAATTCCGAAATAGGGGTTAAGTCTCGTTTATATTATTTCGACTCCTACGTTATATATCGAATTACCTTCGTAACGGCTTTACTAAAGACATAGAGGAATTCTTCGTCGCTTAATTTAGCGATCGACTTATTTCTTTATTCCAACTAAGTTCGAGGGCCGATAAGTCCTTAGCTTCGGAGATAGGTATTACCTTTATATCGTTATTATAAAGGCGGGTATAATTAATTTTAACTTAGAGGCTTACGTCGGTTTCTAAGTACTCGGCTAGGAACGCGTTTTTAGGCCTATATACGTCATTAAAGCGGCCTAGGATATTAATAGTATCTAGTTTTCTTAATCGCCGAATATAAGGCTTAGTAACGTATCGCTTTTTAAGTTAATGGCGAGAGGGATTATTATCCGGGCCGAGCTAAAGTTAACGGTTCCTATGAAGGTATTTCCGTTAAATTCGAGTTTTATACGGGGACTAGAAAATAAAGTTTACATTAAATAATAAGGGGTAACTAACTAACCTATCTTTAATAACGTAAATCGGTAAGCGAAGGTAATAATTAATAAACTAGATAAGACCGTCGATTATTTCTATATATAGGGTCTTTATAAAGGATCTAAAACCTCGCTATATCGCCTTAGTACCGGTTATAAGGAGACGCTACTTTTTTACGTAGCTTTTTACGATTATATTAGACTACGCTCCTATATAGATTACCGTAAATACGAGAGCTTCGTTCCCGTTAGGTCTTACGTTAATTACTGGCTTAGGGAAAGGCCGGATATAGTTTTTAATATCCTGTGCGATAATAAAATTTACCGTTATTTTATTCGAAGGGTTAGTAAACGGGGCGGTAGTTTACGGTACGCTAGGTATTTTAACGCTTTCTTTCCGATTTTTTTATATTTATTTCTTTATAATCTTCATAACCTTAGGTTAACCTTCGTTAATTTCTATAGTACGTATTATAAGGTATTTGATTACTTATTCTAAAAACCTAGGTATAAACTTAATTAAGTCGTTCTACGAAACCTCGAAGCGTTTCCTATTATTCTTGTTAATTTTATCTAGCTAAAACTCTCTTAATAATTCGTTAATAGTCTTCGCCTTTTTAGTTTAATCGTTCGTATTCGAAGTAGCGTTCTTACCGGCTTTAGTCGGTTTACGCTTAGACTATAACGATAGAACTTCTATATCCTCTTAATCGGGTACTTCTCTTTCGATATATTCGCCGTTAGGACCTCTAGCTCGCTTAATTACGTTAACTGCGACTAGGTTCGTTTTAATGGTATCCTTATAATAGTAAATACCTTCGTCGTTAATAAGACCTTTCGTTTAATTATAACCTAAAATCCCTGTTTCGTATAACTCGTAGTTATATTTACGCTCGATTATTTAAATAACGTTAATTTCCGATATAGCTCTTGATATCTTTTCCTACTTCGGTATTATATCCTCGTTCTTAAAGTATTATATGTCGAGGGATATAAGCTTTAGCTTTCCGGTTAGATAGTAATATGCTATCTTACGTACTTACTCTGAAGATTCCTTACTTTAATATATATAAAATAAGATATAATAAGCGATCGATTTTCCTTTATGCTTAATTTAGGTAATAATCAATCGTAGGATTAGTATTGAACAGGAGCAGCGTGGGCACGCTGACGGAGGCACGAAAAGGGCTACCCAACTGCCAACAACTGGCCCAGTGCCGATCAACCCAAGATCACAGCTGTAAACAGCTGTAATCGGTTAATCGGCCAGCTGAAAACGGCAGCTAGGAAAGGGAGACTAGAAACGGCAAGGAGGATAGCTAGAAAGGCATGGTAAGAAACGAGTGAATAGTTATAGGCTGTTATGTCTACAGGTCTAAGTTTGGCTGATGAAAATATGAGTGCGCGACCCATATAAATATACATCGAAAAGGCTACGTGGCCTAGATCCACCGCACCACTACAGTATTAACTTTAGCTTATCCGGGTCTCCGTTCTCGAGGTAGTATAGTCGCTTTTTACTCCTATAATAGAACCGATTCTACGTTATATTTATTAGTAGCGGGTAACGGTTATAGTTATAAAGCCGATCGAAAGTATTATAAAACTAATATTCTAATTCCTTATAGTTACTCGATTAAGTTAATAAAATCCTATTACGTATGCCTCGGTAGTTTAGTATGATATTACGTTTAAAGCCTACTAAGGTTCTTTCGTTAGTTTATAGGTTATAAAGATTTAGGTTCCGAACCGCGTTTACTAAGAACGGATTTTCTTATTAACATTATTAATCGGCGCCGTACGTATCCTTAGGACTATAAAAGCTACTCTTTTAACGGTAGTTCTACGAAGTTATCTTTATCTTTAGAGCATTAAGTTAGTCGTAGAAGGCCTATATACTAGCTTCCTAACTAGTACTTAAGTAGCCGTAAGAGGGTCTAGGCTACGAGAAAAGCGGTAATAAACGCATCTAGAGGCTAGGAGTCGTTAATCGTTAAACTATTTATATTATAAGCTTCTCGGGTTCTTCGAAAGTTACCATTTTTTACTATCGTCGTTCTTCGGCTTAAGCCCTATCGGTAATTTATACCACTATACGACGTTCCGCCTACTTATAAAGCTAGGTATAAAGAGTCCGGTAATCGATATTTCCGATCTTATTATGGTTATAGTCTTTCGTTTTATAGAGCTTTATAATTAGGAATATCCGGAATTTATCGGTTAGGTATCCTACTTTCTAAGGAAGCTTTTCGTTATCGTTTACGAGCTTAAAAAGACGTTTATAGTTTATAAGATACGTAAAAATCGCCTTAAGATCGTTAATTACGTTACTTCGTTCTAGCTATACGAGTTTACGTTTAACGTTAACTTATCCTAGTTTATCGGTAATCCTAAAACGATACTTTAAGGCTATAACGATAATTCTTTAGATCGTTTAATCCTTTATAACGTCGTTAATACGCTCCCTAATGATTTTAATTATAGTTTATTCGCCGATCTCCTTAATCTTATCGTCGTCGCTTATATAGTAGCGGTTAAATAATCGATCTACCCTCTTTAACTACTAGGTTACGTTATATTTATTAAACTTAAGCCTGGAGTAATCGGTAGGGTTAGGGAATCTAATGGCTAGTATTACGATAGTCGGGATAGCTACCGGTATATTCTAGCTACTAGAGGCCCCGTTATTACTATTTTAAAATAATGCTATAGGGATTAGCGGGATAAGTATAAAGCCGCGGGTAAGGAATAGCTAAGTAAGGGTTTTATCGTCGTCTTCCCCTTCTTGAGGCGGATATAGGAACGGAAAGCTAATATCGATTCTTAAGGTCTTTATTAGTAGTTTAGTCTTTATTACTTCGGGTCCTAATAGCGATCTACTCCGTTTCCTAGCTATGGACTTTATTTGGTTTAACGGTATACGGTATAAAATAAAAAGTAGGATAGTAAGGGTCTTATTATCTAACATAAGGGTAAAGGTAAGATAGCTATTATCTATATCCTAATACTTTTTCTCTAATATGAATATATTATTATCCATTATATTATCCCGATTAATAAGGTCCGGGTACTATGTAAGCTTTTCTAATCGGCTAACCCATAACTAAAGTACGATACGTATTCCCTGGACTAATAGTTTAATTATTATAAATAAGTCGACGATAATCCCTTCTATTAAGGTCTAGAACTCCTAACGTATAACCTTCGTTAAAGTAATACGTATAGGGAATGGATTCCGGGTAAAGGATCGCGTTAAATACGATACCGGCTATAGCTATAAGCCGGTTTCGATCTAATAGGGGTTATTTAATAATATTAGCGGTATTACCGCTAGGCGTCGCTTTACGCTTATATTAGTATTTCTCGCTCTATTAGTTATTAGTTAGTAATATAAGAATAGCCTATATATAGGTATACCTATTAGCTCGACTTTAGTTCCGTTTCCCTAATCCTTTATATTTTCGTAATCTTATTAATATTAATTCCTAGTTCTTTTTAAAACTATTAATTACTAGTAACTATTAGTTTATTAATTCTATCTATGCTATTAATATAAATATCTATGTCATATCGTATATTATATCGTCGAATCGCTACGCCTAGGTATCTTAAAATACCTCTAGTATAATAAGTTATTAGTATCTATACATTTAATTTATATGGATTAATAGGTTCCGAGGAAAAAAAGAAGCTATCGTAAGGTCGGTTTAGGTATAATTATTATTAGCCTTTATCCGCCCTCAGTATTAATAAGGAAGTAGCGGGTCGTATAAGCTATCGTAATTTTATATTAGGACGTTCGTACGTCCTCTATATAAATAAGCGAGCGTAAGGGGGTTACCCTAATCGTTGAAAGCGTTATTTACTCGCGCGAGATATACTATATTATTAGCAGTTCGAGAGAGCGGTTAATATCGAAGGCTAAGTACTATCCCTAGTAGCGGTAGTATTACGATAAAAGTTCTCCCGGGTTTTACGGATTCCTCCGTATAGTAGATAAATAACTATACGAAGGATATCTTAATCGGTATAAACGCGGTTTAGTCGTCGTATTATATCGTAGTATCGATAGCTTAATAACGTTATAGGGATTAAGGGCTAGGTAATATCCTAGTAGCTATGGTATCGTAAAAGTTCTTAAGCTTATACGTACCTTCCTATAGTAAATAAATAACCATAAGGCGGGATATTTTATTTAACGTAAAACGCGGACTACTTCGCGGGTTAAATAGCGGCGCCGACGGCGATCGGTATCCTCTAAATCCTAATAACGTAATAAAAGCTCCGTAGACTAAAGGTTAAGGGATCGAAAAAGTTATAAGGTAGTCGCTACTAAGGAGGAACAGAGCGTACGCGATACTAAAGACCCGGATATGTTCATTCGAAAGTACATTTTATCGAAGACTATAGCTCGTACGATAGTTTAAGTTAAATAAAACTAGTACCGCTATATTAATCGAGAGATAAGGAATCTAATGTAGTTATCGTATCTTAGTTATACCCCTTAGTCGTAGAGATATAGTAGTCGCTAGCCCGAAGGCATAAGAGGTAAGGGGAGAAAAGGGGCAAAACGCAAAAGTCGCTTATTCGGCGATAGCGGTACGACGAAGTAACTTAAGCGCCTATAACTAAGATAAATATACTAATCGGAGAACGACGAATCTAATGGTGAAAACGAATCTTTAATTAAGGTAAAAATAATAAAGATAATAATCTAGCTAGGTAATAAACTAAATAATAAATATAGCATGTCCTATACTTACGGGAGCTATAGTTACTCTATATAGGCATAAGGCCTATCGTATCGTATTACGTAATACATCAAGAGGGCATGTCTTACCGCACCACTACAGTATCGAGAGATTTATTCGATTAATTTCTTCTCGTTTCGAGTTACTAAGCTTTTAGCTTATCTCTCTAGTTATAAAACGTTTCTTCGTTAAAGACCATATCTTTAATTAGGATTACTCTACCTAGCTAAGGAACCTAAATTCGGTATAGGTTACTAGCATAATATCCTACTAAATACCCGATATAAGCTCGTAGGTTTACCTTAAATCCTCTCTTATTAAGATCTTAAGTACGCTCTCTTATTAAGGGATACACGCGATAGCCGCATATATAGATATTATTCTAATCCGGTCTTATGTCGCTCATTAGGTTCCTTATTACATCTAGAGTATACTATCTAAAGTACTACTTAAACTAGGTATTTAAGAGCTCGTAAGTTATACGAAGATTATAAGCTTAGCTAGGGCTAATATTAATTAGATATGCTACGGCTTTAACGATTTCTAGCGATAGTTTCTTTAGTTGTGTAGTGGTACGGTAAGACATGCCCTCTTGATGCATTACGTAACACGCTACGATAGGCCTTATGCCTATATAGAGTAACCATAGCTCCCGCAAGTACGGGATATGCTATGTTTATTATCTAATTCATTACCTAGCTAAATTACTATCTTTATTATTTTTACCTTAATTAAAGATTCGTTTTTACTATTAGATTCGTCGTTTTCCGATTAGTATATTTATTTTAGTTATAGGCGTTTAAGTTACTTCGTCGTACCGCTATAGCCGAATAAGTAACTTTTACGTTTTACTTCTTTTCCCTTCTTATCTCTTATGCCTTCGGGCTAGCGACTATTATATCTCTACGAGTAAGGGGTATAGCTAAGATACGATAACTATATTAGATTCCTTGCCTTTCGATTAATATAGCGATACTAGTTTTATCCGTCTTAAACTATCGTACCTACTATAGTTATCGATAGAATATACTTTCGAGTAAACCTATCCGGGTCTTTAGTATCGCGTACGCTTTATACCTCCTTAGTAGCGACTACCTTATGACTTTTTCGACCCCTTAACCTTTAGTCTACGGAGTTTTTATTACGCTATTAGGATTTAAAGGATACCGATCGCCGATAGCGCCGCTATTTAACCCGCGAAGTAGCCCGCGTTTTACGTTAAATAAAGTATCCCGCCCTATGGTTATTTATCTACTATAGGGAGGCGCGTATAAGCCCGGGAACCTTTATTACGATATTATAGTTATTAGGATACTACCTAGCCCTTAATACTTATAACGTTAATAAGCTATCGATATTACGATATAATACGATAACTAAACCGCGTTTATACCGATTAGGATATCCCTTATATTATTATTTACTTACCTATAGGGAGGTACCCGTAAGCCTAAGGAATTATTATCGTAATATTACCGCTAATAGGGATAGTACTTAGCCTTCGATACTAACCGCTCCCTCGAACCGCTAATAGTATAGTATATCTCGTGCGAGTAGATAGAGCTCGTAGCGATTAAGGTAGCCCCCTTATAGTTATCTACTTACTATATAAAGGACGTACGAACGCTTTAATATAAATTATAATAACTTATACGACCCGCTACTCCCTTATTAATACTAAAGGCGGATAAAGGCTAATAGTAATTATGCCTTAACCGACCTTACGATAGCTTTTTTTTCCTTCTAAACCTATTAATCGATATAAATTAAATATATAAATACTAATAACTTATTATACTAGAAGTATTTTAGGATACTTAGGCGTAGCGACTCGACGATATAGTATACGATATAATATAGATATTTATATTAATAATATAAATAAGAATTAATAAATTAATAGCTACTAGTAACCGATAGTTTTAAAGAGAATTAGGAATTAATATTAATAGGACTACGTAGATATAAAGAATTAAGGAAACGGAACTAGAGTCGAGCTAATAGGTATACCTATATATAGGCTAGCCTTATATTACTAACTAATAGCTAGTATAGCGAGAAGTACTAACACAGGCGTAAAACGGCGCCTAGCGATAATACCGCTAATACTATTAAATAGCTCCCGTTAGATCGAAACCGGCTTATAGTTATAACCGGTATCGTATCTAGCGCGATTCTTTACTCGGGATTTATTTCCTATACGTATTACCTTAACGAAGGTTATACGTTAGGAGTTCTGGACCTTAATAAAAGGAATTATCGTCGATTTATTTATAATAGTTAAACTATTAATCTAGGGAATACGTATCGTATTTTAGTTAGGCGTTAGCCGATTAAAGAAGCTCGTATAATACCCAGACCCTATCGATCGGGATAGTATAATAAATAATAATATACCTATATTAAAGGAAAAATATTAAGATATAAATAATAGCTATCTTACTTTTACCTCTATGTTAGATAATAAAACCCTTACTACCCTTCTTTTTACTTTATACCTCGTACCGATAAATTAAACGGAATCCGTAACTAAGAAACGAAGTAAATCGCTATTAAGACCCGAAGTAATAAAGACTAAATTATTAATAAAGACCTTAAGAGTCGATACTAGCTCTCCGCCCTTATATCCGCCCGAAAAAGAGAAGGACGACGATAAAACTCTTATTTAGCTACCCCTTACCCGTAGCTCTATACTTATTTCGCTAATCCTTATGGTATTATCTTAAAATAGTAATAATAAGGCCTCTAGTAGTTAAAATATACCGGTAGCTATTCCGATTATCGTAATACTAGCCATTAGATTCCTTAACCCTACCGATTACCCTAGGCTTAAGTTTAATAAATATAACGTAACTTAATAGCTAAAGAGGGTAAATCGATTATTTAACCGCTACCGTATAAGCGACGACGATAAGATTAAGGAGATCGGCGAATAAATTACGACTAAGATCATTAGGAAGCGTAGTAACGACGTTACGAAGGATTAAACGATCTAAAGAGTTATCGTTATAGCCCTAAAGTACCGCTTTAGGATTACTAATAAACCAGGCTAAGCTAACGTTAAACGTAAACTCGTATAGCTAAAACGAAGTAACGTAATTAACGATCTTAAGGCGATCTTTACGTATTTTATAAACTATAAACGTCTTTCCAAGCTCGTAAACGATAACGGAAAGCTTCCCTAAAAAGTAGGATACCTAACCGATAAATTCCGGATATCCCTAATTATAAAGTTCTATAAGACGGGAGATTATAATTATAATAAGATCGGAGATATCGACTACCGGATTTTTTATACCTGGCTTTATAAGTAGGCGGAACGTCGTATAATAATATAAATTACCGATAGAACCTAAGCCGAGGAACGACGATAATAAAAGACGGTAACTTTCGAGGAGCCCGAGAAGCCTATAATGTAAATAGTTTAACGATTAACGACTCCTAGCCTTTAAATACCTTTACTACCGCCTTCCTCGTAGCTTAAACCCTCTTACGGCTACCTAAGTATTAATTAGGAAGCTAGTATATAGGCCCTCTACGACCGATTTAACGCTTTAGAAATAAAGATAACTTCGTAGAACTACCGTTAGGATAGTAGCTTTTATAGCCCTAAGGGTACGTATAGCGCCGATTAATAATATTAATAGGAAAACCCGTTCCTAGTAAACGCGGTTCGGAACCTAAGTCTTTATAACCTATAAATTAACGGAAGGACCCTAGTAAGCTCTAGACGTAGTACTATACTAGACTACCGAGGCATACGTAGTAGGATTTTATTAACTTAAACGAATAATTATAAGGAATTCGAATATTAATTTTATAATACTTTCGATCGGCTTTATAATTATAGCCGCTACCCGCTACTAATGGATATAACCTAGAATCGGTTCTACTATAGGAGTAATAAGCGACTATATTACCTCGAGAACGGAAACCCGGATAAGCCGGAATTAATATTAATCCTAGGATCGATTATTACCTAAGCTAAGCGTAAAGAAGAACCGATCGCTTATTATATTTTATTTTACGTATATTAAAGTAAGGAATCTCTAGAGTAAGTACGTAAGATAGCATATTATTATTTAACCGGAAAGCTAAAGCTTATATCCCTCGACCTACGATACTTTAAGAGCGAGGAAGTAGTACTAAAGCAGGAAAAGATACCAAGAACTATATCGGAAATTAACGTTATTTAAATAGTCGAACGTAAATATAGCTACGAATTATACGAAACGGGGATCTTAGGTTATAATTAAACCAAGGATCTTATCGACGACGAAGATATTTATTATTATAAGGGTATTATTAAGACGGACCTAGTCGAAGTTAACGTAATTAAGCGAGCTAAAGGTCCTAACGGCGAATATATCGAAAGAGAAGTACCCGATTAAGAGGATATAGAAGTCCTATCGTTATAACCTAAGCGTAGACCGACTAAAGCCGGTAAGAATACTATTTCGAATACGAACGACCTAGCTAAGAAGGCGAAGACTATTAACGAAATATTAAAAGAGTTTTAGCTAAATAAGATTAATAAGAATAGCAGGAAACGCTTCGAAGTTTCGTAAGACGATCTAATTAAGTTCATACCCGGGTTTTCGGAATAAATAGTTAAGTACCTTACGATACGCGCTATAGAAATTAACGAAGGTTAGCTTAAGGTTATTAAAATTATAAAGGAATAAGTATAAAAGAATCGGGAAGAAAGCGTTAAAATACCTAGCGTACCGTAAACTAC
This sequence comes from Durotheca rogersii, assembly GCF_024521655.1. Taxonomy (NCBI): domain Eukaryota; kingdom Fungi; phylum Ascomycota; class Sordariomycetes; order Xylariales; family Xylariaceae; genus Durotheca; species Durotheca rogersii. Next base: position 31,728 of record NW_026251304.1, read on the forward strand.
CGCCCCGTTTATTAACCCTTTAAATAAAATAACGGTAAATTCCGTTATCGCGAAGGATATTAAAAACTATATCCGGCCTTTCCCTAAGTTAGTAATTAACGTAAGACCTAACGGAAACGAAGCTCTCGTATCTATAGTAATCGATATAAGGACGTAGTCTAATATAATCGTAAAAAGCTACGTAAAGAAGTAGCGTCTCCCTATAACCGGTACCAAGGCGATATAGCGAGGTTTTAGATCCTCTATAAAGACCTTATATATAGGAATAATCGACGGTCCTATTTAGCTTACCGATTACTACCTTCGCTTACCGATCTACGTCGTTAAAGATAGGTTCGTTAATTACCCCTTATTACTTAGTATAAACTTTATCTTTTAGTCCCGTATGAAACTCGAATTCGATAGAAGTACCTTTATAAGAACCGTTAACTTTAGCTCGGCCCGGATAATAATTCCTCTCGTTATTAACTTAAGAAGCGATACGCTACTAAGCCTTATATTCGGCGATTAGGAAAACTAAATGCCATTAATACCTTAGGCCGCTTTAATGGCGCATATAGGCCTAAAAACGCGTTCCTAGCCGAATACTTAAAGACCGACGCTAGCCTTTAAGCTAAAATTAATTATGCCCGCCTTTATAACGACGATATAAAGGTAATACCTATCTCCGAAGCTAAGGACTTATCGGCCCTTAAACTTAGTCTGGATAAGGAAGATAAAGCGATCGTTAGATTAAGCGACGAGGAATTCCTTTACGTCTTTAGTAAAGCCGTTCCGAAGGTAATTCGATATACGACGTAAGAGTCGAAATAATATAGGCGAAATATAGCCCTTATTTCGGAATTAACTTACTAAGCTAAACGTACGTTTTTAGTTAATACTATATATAAACTTAAGTAGCGTAAAGTTCAGCCCGTAGATAATGTACCGTTAGACGACTAGATACCGCTAGGAATATTCGATTAAAAGGATTAAGTAATAAGGAAGGTTAAGTCGAAATACGAGCTACTAGATATATTATAGCGCGATAAACCCTATAAGAATATCATATTAAGATTCGCTAGTAACCCCCGAGGTATTAGGTTAATAACGGAAAGACTTAATGCTATTAAAGTAGGTTTATTAGACACGGAACTAACCGATTAAAAGAAAGACGTACTTATTAAGATCCTATACCGAAAAGAAATAGCCCTAGCTTAGGATTTCTTTAAAATCGGGAAAATCCGACTTAAGGTTTACCCCGATTATAAGATTAGGACGGTACTATATAACGCCTAGTAGGCTAAGGGCATCCCTATCCTAGTATCCCTTAAGGAATAAGTAATCGAAGTCTTACGTATACGACTAAAGAACGGAATCCTAGAAGAGAGTTACGGTCCTTATCGAAATACGTAATTCGTAGTCAAAAAGAAAGATAGTAGTTTACGATTTATTAACTCTACGATAAAACTTAACGCCTAGATTATTCGCGACGCCTTCCTACCCCGAGATAGAGATTCCTTTGCCTAAGAATTCGCTATATATTTAATCCTTATAGTCGCTAACTTTTTCTTAGGATACGACTAAGTAACGTTAGCGGAAACGAGCCGTAACCTAACTACGTTCGCTACTCTTATTAACCTTTTACGTATAACGACTCTACTATAGGGCGCGACGAACTTAGTTACCGCTTTTTTCCGAGCTATTATACGAACTCTTTACGATTTAGTTCCTATTAAGTACGAGCCTTTCTTCGATAACGTTAATATTAAAGGACTAATATTAAGATACGATAACTAGGAGGCTTTTCCGGGAATACGACGCTTTATCCTAAAGTACTTAGAGAATATCGACGCTATCTTCCTAAACTTCGAATTAGCCGGTACTACTACTAGCGCCGTTAAGTCCACTTAGTATAAAGGTAATACGGTAATCGTCGGATATTTATACGGTATAAACGATAGGAAGCCCTCGGAAGCGAAGATAGTTAAGATCTTAGAGTAGAAGTTATATAAGAATATAAACGAAGTAAGGTCTTTTATCGGTATTACGGTTTTCTTTAGAATATAAATCGACTATTACGTTATAGTCGCTAAACCCCTCCTAATATTAATACGTAAGGAAGTATACTTTATCTAGGATATCGATTAATAATATGCTATAGATTCGCTTAAAATAGCTCTTATTAACGTACCGGTATTAATTATTTTAAACTATACTATCGAATAACTAATCCGAGTAAAAGTCGATATATTAAGAGACGGTTAAGGCTACGTACTAGGTTAAAATAACGATAAAAGTAACTTTAAACCCTCGAGATACGAGTTAGGGATCTAAAGAAAGGCGGAATTAAATTACGACGCTACGAAACGAAAGTATCTAGGAATCGTTAAGTTCCTACGACGGCTTCGAAACTACCTTTACGGCATTTACTTCGTACTTAAAACTAACGCTAAAGTATTAATCGCTTAGCTTAACGACGGATTCTCTAATCTCCCGGGCGCTATCCTTATTAAGTAAATAGCTTATATTAAGATATTTAGCTTTAATATTTAGCATATACCCGGTAAGAGATACTCCGCTACGAACGGTTTCTTACGTAAACCTAACGGCCTAAGCGACGACGACGACGATTAATAGGAAGGCGATATAAAGGACTTTATTAATATATAGCTTAATATAGTATACGCGAATATAGTCGTATTACTTAACGTCGTCGAGTAATCTAGCGATAAAGCCCTACCGTTATAACCGCCGGAAGAATAATCGATAAAGTCGTAAGAAATAGCAACGTTTCTTACGCGATTTTAACTACTTAACCGATTAAGAAATAACCGATTAATAGGATATTAAAAGCGATAGACCCGGTTTAAGAAGGAAGCGCTTAAATACGTCGTTTCGAAAGGTATCCTATAAAGAAAGCCCGAGAAATATAAGGGCATACGACGAATTATCGATTAGGAGGAATTACGTAAATCTATAATTAAGGATTACTACAAGGATTTCGGCTATAAGGAACGTATTTCGACTTACGATCAGATAGCTAAACTATATTATTAACGCGGTATATTCGAATACGTCGCCCGAAAGGTTAAATCGTATCCTAAATATTAAAATGAAAATAATACCCGGAAAGTCGACCCCGCCTTATATAATGAATTAAGTAACGTTCTTACTTACTAGGTAATAAACGTATAATATTTATTAATAAATAACGGATTTATTATAATAATCGAAATACGAAACGAACTATTCGGTTTTTTCGAAGCCTAAGCCATTAGAAAGATAGATTTTAAGACGATCGCTAAGTTCCTCTGGAGGTAGATATTCCTATAGCACGGCGTACCCTTAGTAATTAAATATAATAATAGTTCCGAGAATAAAAAGGAGGTCCGTAAAGTAATATAGCTAGTCGGTATTAGAATTAAAGTCGGTACTACTTATTTCCCGTAATCCTAGGATATAATCGAGGTTAAGTATAAAGTAATTCGCAGAGGCCTTATAAAAGGTATAAACGGTAGCGATCGAAGGTAAAGGAACTTATTAAAGGTAATTATATAAGTAAATAAGACCTCGACGCGCTTATACGGAATATCGCTATACGAATTAATATATAAACGTAAGGCTATTATTCTAATAGAAACCGTTATCCTAACCTAACGTATCATAAACTAAAAGAATATCCCGAACCGAGAATCGCTTTTAGCTATACGTATACGATTAATCGAAAGACGCTAAAAAAATATATTAGCCGTAGCTAAGATTCTAGCGGCTAAATATAAGGAAGCTACCCGGTACTAGGACGAGAAAAACGCTTACCGGATACGAAAAGAGCCCCTAAAAACCGACGACCTCGTACTATTATACGATACGCTACGATATATAAATAAGTCGATAACCGTAAAACTAAAGTACTATTAAAAGGAACCGTACCTAATCCCCGAAGATCTAGGCTATAGTCGTCATAAGCTTAAAGAACCGGATAAAGTTACGCTATTATACCCGGTTTTAGGCTATAAACTACGGAAATTTATCTAAGATATTAACGGGTTTTAGGAACTAAAGAACCCGGAGAAGGACGAATAAACTTAACGCCTACTACCGACTAAATATAAGGACTAGGAATCGACGACTACTAACGACCCTTAAGCGGAAGAAGGCCTAAAGCCTATGCCTTCGCTAATCGACGACGAAGAAGAAGAATAATTAGCCCCGAACGATAAGATACGAATTATAATAAAAATACTAAACAGGAAGCTTAAAGGATACTAAGTTATATTTAACGATAAACCCGGATTAAAAAGATCGACCCGACTTAATAAATAACCCTCTTACCATAATACGATAAGGCTATAGTACCTTAAAATAACCTACCTATACCGATCGAGGAGTAATAAAGCCTAAGAGCTTAATATATAGTCGCTTTCTTAAGTAGGGGAGGAGAGAAGTTATTTCCATATGATTATTAAACCGATAGCCTATATACGAAATTAATACCCTAAATTATAACACTAATAAATATGCCCCTTCCTATTTCTTACCTTAAAAGAAAGTATATTTCCATAAATTATTAACGCCGCTTAACGCGTTCCTATACTTAAATAAGTTATCCTTTACGTTTATCGTTAGGAATCCGGGATATTAATATCCTAATATTACGTAACTATTACATTTTAATATAAATATATTTTAATATTTAAAAGGAAAGTAAGGAAAGTAATTCATATTAATAAAAGTAAAAGAAAAAGGAAAAGAAAAGGAATACGCGTCTAAAAATAAACCAGAAGTAATATATACCCGCCGATTAATACCTCTCTTTTCCTTTTAATCCCCTTATCCTATCCCTTACTTATTAGTTACTAAGAAAACTAAAAACTTACTTACTTTCCGACCCCCGGAACGTAGCGACTTTCGAGTCCATTATAGCTAGTAACCTTTCCCCGTTACCCGTATTATAAGCGGGCATAAGGCCTAGCTTAGATCCTCTATTAAAGGGGGATTACGATCTATCCTTACCGGTAGGTAGGTAAACCGTTCATTTTGGAATTTATAACGTATTCCGTTAATAGAAAAGAGGTAGACGTCGTAAGAGTATCTAAAGATACGATCGAAAGCTAGGAATCGGTAGGAAAAAAAGGGTTATATACCTACGTATTTAGCGGTATCGAAAGAAGCGAGCCGGCGCTTATAGTATTAATAGGATACCTCGTTAGGTACCTTATATTATTAAACGAATAAACTAACGACGTAACGAAGGTCTATCGTTAGCCGACGGAAATATTCGTTAACCGGGTCCTTATTATTAATCTTTATAAATAACGTCTAACGGCGAGAGAATTAAACGTAACGAACGAGGGATATAACGTAGCTTTAGAGGTAGGTAACCTCTTAAAAGTCCTTACTTATAATTTCCTATACGATATACCGGCCGGCCGCCGGCCTATCTAAAAAATAGAACCGGACGTTACGAATTATCCTATTATTAATTAATATAGCTTTCGATTAATAGATCTTATTAATATTAAGAGTTATATATTTAGCGATATTAGTTTATTACCCGAATTCCTTCGATACCTCGGAACTACCGGCCGATAATTACTTTCGGGCTTTAGTTTAACGGGCGGAAGTACGGGGCGTACGGTACTTACTAAGGCTTAGGAATTAGCCGATTAACGTCCCGGAATTCCTCGGTAAAAGGTAGGCGGCGGAAGGATTCGTCGGGGTACTTATTTATTAGGTTTACCGGTAGCGGTATCGACTTAACCCGCTAATGCGTTACGGCCTTCTTCTTATCCTCCTTAGCCTTCTTAAACGCCCCGGCGATTTCCTCGTCGGTAATTCCCGTAGCTTTAAGCTATTCGAATAGCTTAAGGGCGGACGCCCGATTTAGTTTAAGGAATTACTTCTAGATAATAAGGTTTATTATATATATATATATATAAGAGAAAGAAAAATAGGTACGACGAAATTATAAATCTAGAATTAAGAATAATCGAAAAACGAATTAAAACGAAGATAAAGGACTTAAAGAAAGAAAGAAAGGAAGTAAATCGGAACTATGGAATAGCGAGAAATAAGAAAGAAGGTCGGACGAGAACGAGAAAGTCGAATACGTTACCTAAGTCGTAAGTACCGTACTTAAGAAAGTCTCGATAATATCTACCCTAGCCTACGTTTAATTACGAGTCTACGAACGTACGTACTTATTACTTTACTAAGAGCATATAATAAGAAGCTATAAGCTAACGCGTCTCCTATTATAGCTTTATACGTATACGGGGGAACGCGCTTTCCTAAAGCGTTAGCCGTAAAGGTATATCTAACTATATCGTTAATACGTTTTCCTTCCTTCCTCTTTTTTTCCTTTTTAGGTATCCCATTTCGAAAACCCCTTTTCTTATAATTATTATATTCTTATTAATTTCTAGCCTGCCTTTCTTATTATTAATTTAAATTCTTATTTTTACCTTTAACTTATTATCTTTTTTCCCCCTTTCCTTAATTCTTTTTTTTTATTTTCATTATATCTTTCCCCCGCTCCGCCGGAATCCCCCTTTCCTTCTCCCTTTCCTCCGTTTATAAAGACATACGTCGCGTCGATTTAACCGACTTAATAGAACTCCTACGGGAGATTTATAGTAGTAAAAATAACTAAAGTAATATAGAAAAGTACTAGCTTAATACTCTAAATAATTACGATTCCGGGAAAGGCTAGATCGAGTTAGGATCCGATATAGCTTAGGCCTTCCGGCTATCCGTTAATCGGCCCCGAACTATAAACTAATAATAATAAGAGTAAACGAGGGTAGCTCTAGCTAATTCTTTTGTTTATATCGCCCGTTACGACTACCTTATTAACGAGGATATCTGTATCTTCTATACTATAATAAACTACGACTTCGAAGATAAAAAGGCGGCCTTCGAAATAAACCCGTACTAAACGATAAGCTACCGATCGGTAGGATCGTTCGATTTCCTAACTTACCGATACCTCTTTAATAACCCCGCCTTTATTTTAGTCTTTACGATTTATACGAATCTAATAAACCCTAAACGAATTATCACCGATCCTACGAAGTTTTCCTAGGCCTACTTCGCCGTAACGCTATACCTCCTTAAATTCCGGAAACTATATAGTTTTAATATAATTAGAAACGGCGCCTTCGATCGAGCGGCGTACGCGCTTAGCTAGTTATAACGAACCTAAGAAAACGGTAGCTTCGAGCCCGGCATAATCCCTTAGTTTACTTACTATATCGCGCTAATGAATTAATAAAATAACTATAACTACGGTTTTTAAAGCGGCATTCTATAGTATCTTATCTTTAAACGACCGATTAAAGTTACGCGTTAGGCCTAAGAAAATAAGGGCCTCGATCCCTTTAATATTATAAGAGAATACGCTAAAGTAGTAGAGTAATTTTATAGCGTTCGGGTTTTAAAAGAAGGGGTTAGTATCGTTAAGCGTTTCCGGTAAGCCGTAGGTTATTAGAAGCGAATTAACCTTATTAACGTTATAACGTCCGCTTAAAGTACGCCGATCGGTAAGCCCTTTAGCCGTAAATCTTCCGTCCGCTCGATCGCGTAAGCGGAGGTCCGCCGTTTCTTTATAGCCTTAGTACCTAATCCCCCTTACTTTCTAGTATTAGCGGATATAAACCTCCGTTACGATAACCTCGTTAAGGTTACGACGCGCTTCCTCCCTCCCCTAGGCTTAGTAAGGATTAAAGCTTTCTAGTCCGGGAAGACCTTTATACCGTATAGATAAAGAAAAGATACCTAATTAACCCTTAAGACGCGCCCGCTTCCCTACTATTCCTTTAACTAGGAGGGCTAGAACGAGACTAAAAAGAAAGTAGCCGAAATAAAGAAAGAGAACGCCGATCGGGTTAAATCGGTAAAGATAAACCGGGCTAAGTTAATTATAAAGTAATAAAAAAACCTCCTTATAATATTAAACGAGAAGTTAAAGACGCGGCCGTAGTAATTAAATAATAGCTAGAGGAATAGAGTTTCGCGGTAGTTTTTAAGGGGAGATATTAATCGGGACTTATCGTACTACCCTTTTTAATTTAATTATCCCTTACGGTATAATTAAATTAAGGAAGCTATAATAATACGGTAAGACATATCCTTTTAATATATTACGTAATACGTTACGATAGGCCTTATGTCTATATAAAGTAACCATAGCTCCCGTAAGTACGGGATATACTATACTTATTATTTAATTTATTGCCTAACTAGATTACTATTTTTATTATTTTTACCTTAATTAAAGATTCGTTTTTATTATTAGATTCGTCGTTCTCCTATTAGTATATTTATTTTAGTTATTAGCGCTTAAGTTACTTCGTCGTACCGCTATAGCCGAATAAGTAACTTTTACGTTTTATTCCTTTTCTCTCCTTACCCCTTATGCCTTCGGGCTAGCGATTATTATATCTCTACGACTAAGGGGCATAGCTAAGATACGATAACTATATTAGATTCCTTACCTCTCGATTAATATAGCGATATTAGTTTCATTTATCCTAAACCATCGTACGTATTATAGTCTTCGATAGAATGTACCTTTCGAGTAAACCTATCCGGGTCTCTAGCATCGCGTACGCTCTGCTCCTCCTTACTACCTATTAATATTAACCTACGTAACTTCGACGAATATCTAGGATAGTTTATCGCTTTTTAAAATTACGCTAAGTAGTTCTATATTTAAAAGGACGTTAATCTTAATACGAACGATTATAAGCTAAGTTCGGAAATACTCCTATCGCTCGAAGAATTTATTACTTAATAAAAGGAGCGAGCGAGGAAATAATACCTTTAAGCTCTCTACGAATAGGTTAAAAAAGATCCTAAGACTCGTAGGAAGGAGCTAAAAGCTCTAACTAAAAACCCGCGTTACTTCTTTATCGAAGAATATAAGTAACTATTCGAATAAAGTCGCTCTTAGGAATCTTAAGCTACTATCGCCGGTAAAAGTTATCGAGCTTTTTATTATTAAATTATATCTTCGGTTTTTATTAATTACCTCGAGTTTGTCGATATATAACTTAAAGCTTAAAAACTTAAACTAAACTTTTAAAATACTATAAGATTATTCCGCGATTACCTCGCTCTTACCTTTATTACTACGTAAACGTTCGTACGCTAAGAGTATCGTAAGGTCTTATAGAAGGCAAAGGTAGGTATCCTTTATAGCGAGTAATTCTTTACCGCTTAAAATAACGCTTACTACCGAGCTCTCGCTTACGACATTAACGAAATCCGAGGCGTACTCGGGACGAAGGACTTCCTCGAAGCTATTAAAACTAAAATCGCTTTAAACTAGGTTACTCGCGCGACTATTAAATTAATTACGGCGGACCAGCTTAAACGATAGTTACTTTCTTTTATAAAGCTACGCGAAATATTCGGAGCTCTTATTTTTAAGGATAGGAAGATAAATAAATTAGGCCTTTATATCGTAGGTATGTATTAAAAAGCTACTTTAAAATATATAGCCGGAAGAACTAACGTTAATAGCTTTTATAACTTTAATAGCTCGACCGATAACGCTAAATTTAATAAGTATGCATATAATAAATAATACCGTTAGGCTCCGGAGGCATACGCTAACCTTTAATTCGCTATTACCGGTAAAACGCTACGATAAATTTCGTATATACCCGACGACGTAAAACTAATTACGAAATAACGGTATAACTTAAGCGACTTTACCTTACTCCGAGCTTTCATTAAAAGCGACGGATAAAAGGTTACTGCTCCTAATTAAGGTAGCTCTTCCGGATTTAATCTACCTCGGAATAAACGTAATAAAAATAATAAGTAATATAGTAATATTAACGTAACGATAATCGACCTACGTATTATTTATATAATCTCTAGCGTAGGGGTATTTTCTATTATATATCTAATACGATACCCCTTTTCCGAAAGTACTATCTTCGATAACTACGGAGCTATCTACCTTATTAATAACCGGAATCTATTAATTAAAGGCTCGTTTACTTCCGCTAAAGAGGGTGGACTATCGAAGCTAGTATTACGAGCTTTCCTATTATTAATACTAATACTTACGTTATTAATAACTACCTTTAGGATAAGTCGGGCAAGCTTACGATCGACCTTACGATTAAGGACGTTATTTTCGTTAAAGATTTCCATATTAATATTATTTCCGAAGTAAAGCTTCTTATTATTAATATCTAGTACTATAGTCTTAATTACTCTCTTCGCCGGGGGTCGATTAAAAACGGGTTTATTATAAGAAAGCTCGAACGTTATTATAACCTAATATTCTTTAAATTTAAATAGTTCTCCGTTTATTCGTAAGTTCTTCTCGTAATACCGCTACGTACGCCTATAATAAGATTATATAACGTAATATCGCTCGTTATTATTCCGATTATTAAAGGGAGAAAGACCCGATAAAGAAAATCTAGAGATTAAATAAAACCAAGAGAAGGCTCCGAGTAATTTTAATACCTTAGAGCTAAGTACCTTAGCCCGAAAGCGCTTAAAGTACTTATAAAGTATACTTAGAATATCGAGATTAACGGTATACCTACGCTTAAGTACGAATATTATAGGCTTACGACAAGCAAGAGAATACTTTCGCGCCGATTATTATTATATCGTTTGCTACGCTCTTTTTAGCGCATATGTTAGGATTTATTTAACTTTTCAGAAGGATACGACGGCTTTAAATAAATACTCGTTATTAGAAATAAATATAACAGAATGCTTTAAGTAAAGACCCTTAAGAGTAAATAAGGTTACTTAATTACGAAAACTATTCGATTCTTTAAAAGATAAATACGACGATAGTTCCGTCTTTCGATCTATAAGTTCCGATATAATAATTAGTAAGTAGTAATCGGGATTAAAGACTAATCGGATATAAGATATAAGCTTAAGAAGAAGGCATTAATCTCGAGCTACTACCGGCGAATATTAAAGAGCTAACTAATAAGGGTAAGAAAGCTAGATACTTTATTATCGTTAAATCGATTAAAATAAGGACAGGAGTAAGGCTCCTGAAGAAGCTATAGCCTAAGTACGTAAAGGCTACGGTATATCTAATAAATATAAGCCCGAGCCATATATACGATCTTCGCTCGCCTTATAAATTACTTAATACCTAGTTTACCGTTTACTTTAAATGGTATATACTTACGCTTATAAAGGAACTAATAAGCGACTTCAGGCTAAACTAATACAGAATCTATACGTACGGGTATCGCGCGTATTCTTTATTAAGAAAACGCGCTTAAGATCTTAATAAAAGAGGGTTTAAAGTTAAACCGAGAGCTTACGTCGGTTATTTAATTGGATATTATATATCTAACCTATACCGTATATAGGTTCCTAAAATAGGAATAGTAATGTTAATTAAAAACGTCGTTTTTAATAAAGAAACGTTTTACGATAAGTCCGAAGAGCTATAAACCGAAGAGCTCGCTTAAGAGGAGCTAAACCGGATCGACCTTACGAGTAAAGTTACTAATAATATAACGGAAGTTATTATCGAAGCTTTAGATATTTAGGATTTGTAAGCTTCCTTTATTAAAGAATTTATTAACGAGCTACCTTAACTCGGGAAAAACGAGCTTATTCCGAGCGATAGTTTAAATATGACTTAATTTATTAACCCGAACTTAAAGGTAGGTAAACCTAAACCGGAAAAAGCTCCGGAAGAAGAAGGATCCGTTACTTTAATCTAAAAAAAAGGTAGATTTATAGACGATTAACCTTTAAACGATTAACCGTAAACGCTTTTAGACGTTCCGATTTAATCCATAGAAGAATCCTTAGAATTATTCGATTAGGAAAAAGAGATATAAAAGTAACTTAAAGCGGAATCTTAAGCTTTAAACCGAACGAAGTAAGAAAGTAAGAAGAAATCGGATTCACCTAGTAGGCTCTTAAGTTCTAAGCCGATATTAAAATCTCCTTCGGGACCGTCTAGCGGTTAAAGAGCTCTTACGGGGAGTCCTTTACGACTAAAGCGAGGCATCGTAACGGAGAATCGCGTAGAAATTAATACCGATCGTGTAATATATCATTTTAACGAAGCGACGACTAATAAAGAGCTTAGTATCCCTCGGAATCGAAAGCTATCCGCTTAATCTAAGCTTAACGAGATATTAAGTCTATCCTTATTATCTAGAAAGGAGCGGAGGAAATATAACCGTAAAGTACATCCCTTAGCTACGCGCTATAGCCGGAGAAAGCGAGGAGAAAGTCCCGAAGGAAAGGGATTAAATAAAGGATAGGCTAGTACCGGCGCCTTTATATCCGGTATAGCTCCGAGTAAGTTAATCGATTTAACGAACGACCGTAACTAATTCGAATTTACTTCCACATTCTTACTTAATTAGCTCGACGGAACGTAAGACGAATAATATTTTATTACGTTATATTTAATTATTATAGCTACTTTTATATAACTATAAGCCGAGCGACTAAGTATAGCGCCCGGTAAGATAATAATCTATCGCGATAAATTAACTAAGCTCCTAAAAACGTAAAAAGAACTTAATAATTACCCCTTAGGGAATCGTTTTAAGGAAAACGCTAAGTCAGAAATAGAAACCTTTCTAAACGCTAGGGTTTAAAAAGTTATTAATTGCGACTAAGCTTAAATTAAATTAATATCGTTAAAATAAGGTTTTAATTATAAATTCGATAAAGATAACTATCTCGATAAATGTAAATCGCGTTTAATTACGCGAAGAGATCTCCTTCCGAAAGGGTTACTTAAATTAACGTATATAGTAACGCTCGTAATAAAGTCTTTCCGAATAATAATAATAATCGTAGCTTATTTTAATCTTAAGGTAGATTAGTTCGACATTAAAAACGCTTTTCTTAACGTAGCTCGACCGAAAGACGACCTAATATTAATCGAACTAATAAACGGATTTAAATAAAAAGGGAAGTACGCGCTTGCTATAAAAGTAGTATACGGGTTCCGAGACTTACCCCTACTTTAGTTTAAGGAACTCGAGAATATCCTTACCCGTTTCAGACTCTAAAGCTCTCCGGAGGAGCTATATATATTCTATATATTAATAAGGGAAGTATTCGTATTAATATACGTCGACGATTTATTACTTATATACGATAAGAGTAATAATTCTACAGCTTAAAAGGTAGCTTGAGGGTTAAAAGCTACCTATATAGTAAAAAAGCTAAGGCTAGTAAGCTAATATTTAGGAATTCGGGTAATACGTAATCGCGAAAACCGAACGATAACCTTAATATACGACGCCTACGTTAAGGAAATCGTAGATCGCTTTAACTTAGCGGATAATAACTAATTCCTTATAATACTACTACCGATTAACGAGCTTATGAAATTTATAAGCGTCGCGTCGAAGTAATAAATTAAGAAATATAAGGAAAAAGTAGGGTCGTTACTTTATAGCGTAATTATAATCTACCTAGACGTAGCTTTTACTACGTTATAGCTCTCCTACTTCCTTACTAACCCGGGACTTTAATATATAAAAGTAGTTAATAAAGCGATTAAATACCTTTATATTACGCGCTACCTTAGCATTAGGTATAGGAATAAAAGTAATAATATATAAGCACTATTAATCATTAGCGACGCTTCTTTCGTAAACGATTTAGAAACTAGAAAATCGTTATAAGGCTATATTATATCGCTCTTTAGAAGCCATATAATATAAAAGGTAGCTCGCTAAGCTATAATCTCGACGTCGATAACAAAAGCTAAGCTCCTAGGATTAAAGCATATAGCTAAGAAAACGATAGCTCTTAAGCGCTTCTTTAAAAATATTACCCTAGATCTAGGAAAGCTATAAATTATCTATAGCAATAACTAATAAATTATTAAACTAGTCGTAAAAGATAAGGAAAGAATTAATATAAGGCTCCGTTATATAAATATATAATACTTATAGCTCCGATAAAAGCGATAAAAGGGCTTCTTCGAGGTACTTTATCTACCTATAAGGTAAATACCGGCGGATAGATTAACTAAAGCTCTTCCTCGTTAATTATTCGAATACTTTAAATCATTACTTAATCTCTAAGATATAAGAGGAAAGATGACGATATTAAAGCTCTTAAATAATACGAAAGTAACGTAGGGTTTTAATTTAACTATAAGAAGAATTAACTTAGAATAGTATACTTTACTCGAAAGCGACGTAAGGATATTAATCTAAAAAAGAATCTACGCATAATAAGACTTCTTCCTTTAACGAAAAACCTAACTTATATAATAAAGCTAATATAATATTCTTAAAATACCTCCGAAAACTTAACGACCTTTAGAGCTACCGACTCTAGTACCCTTTCTAGGGTTTTATTTATTCTTTAGATTACTTAACCTAGCCGGAGTTAAGGTATTATTAGTTCTATTATTACTAAATCGCATATAACTATTTAAAGCTTAATCCGGTAATATCTAGGTTAACAATAGCGGGAATAAAGCTCTAAGCCGAAGTAATTCTTCGTTTAATATTAACCTATATATTTTAACGGAAACGAATAAACCGGCGAAGAATACTGGTAATTCGTTATTAGCTACCTTTACTACGGGCGCGATTATTACAAATACGAGAGCTACGAGGGAAACGGGCCAGAACCGAAACCTACCTACGTTTAACAAGAGAATTATCGTCTTAGGCGAGAGTATCCGTAATCGCCTATCCGCGTAAAAACTCGGTAGTAAGCGGTAATATAAATTAATACTATTATTTAGGATAATATTAACGAAGTAGTTTCTTTATTTCCTCGCGGAAAGCGGTAGTTTAAGGTAATATAATTAAAAAAGTGATTTACGATAAAGGAAGCTCGGAATTTATTACCTTGGAGTTAAGGTCGGTTATTTAGGCGGCCATAAATAACGTAAGGGTAACTATAATTAATTAACTTACGACGAAAGCTTATATAATTTAAAGGAATATTTATAAAATTACGTAAAAGTAGCTACGCGAATAACGTAAGTAAGGGTTAATAAAAGCTAAAGATTAGAAATACTTTCCCGTCGAGCGATATTAAGTAGCGCTACTAATATACCGATAATAAGGGATATCGTTACGCGGGCCGTATTCCTCGGTAATAGCGGAAAATAGCGAGGCTATATTACTACTAGCTCGGGTAGCTCGACCGATTCTTCTAGACGTAAGCGATAGTTCGGTAGCTCCTTAGGAGTTAAATCGTATTAGAAACTTTCGAAAAACGCGAGTAATAAGGATAAAGCTTAGCTCGGTTAACTAACGGGTAATAATAGGAATAACGATAGGAACCGGTTCGAATTTAAAAGCGTTACCTTTATAAGAAGTTAGCTTTTTAGGCGTAAATATAAAAAATGAAACTAAGCTAAGAATAAAAGTAGAAACGGCGGTAGCGCTAGCGCGATAACGCTTCCCTAGATTCGGTATAGTATCTTTAACGATAAACGAATGATTACTAGGCTATCCGTAGCTTAAAAAAATAAAGAAGCCGCCGGCTTTCGTTAAGCGAATAAGCGTCGGCGCGACGGCGGTAATAATAATAAAAGAATTATCCTTCCCGCCCCGAGCTTCCGTAAGAATACTTAATATATATAGCGACGGCTTAATAAGTATTCGGTATTCGCCGATAATTTCTTAAGGAGCTATTAATACGGCGGCGGCTTAAGCTCTCGAAATAAGAGCGATTATTAGCTCCTATTCGGCTATAATAATAAACGCCTAGCGAAATTACTAGATAGCTTAAATAATTACCTTTAAATCGGTTCCGGAGTTACCCTTTATAAAGTTATTTAAAGTTTTTACGTCCCGAGGTATAAACTTAAAAATATTATTATTATTATCTAGCTTTATAGCCCCGTACTTACGAATAGCGCGACGGACCCTCTCTTGCTTTAGATCTTTACGTACTTACTTCCGTTTAATATAACGAGCTCGTTACTTACGAGCCTTACCTTTAGAGCTATTTTCTTTACGAGCCCGCTTATAAGTTACGGCCTTAGGCTTTAGTATAATAAGGAAGGATCTAGGGAGCGATAAAACGCGTCAGGCTATACGACGTTCGAAGAAGCGAAGCTCCGTAATATTCCATACTATAATTAAACCTCGGTCGGAAATCTAAAGTAAATAATTAATTAAAGGTTTATAACTTATAATAACTATAATATAAGAACTAACTTATATATCGATAAATAAATTACTCTTTCTTATCGTAA
This sequence comes from Durotheca rogersii, assembly GCF_024521655.1. Taxonomy (NCBI): domain Eukaryota; kingdom Fungi; phylum Ascomycota; class Sordariomycetes; order Xylariales; family Xylariaceae; genus Durotheca; species Durotheca rogersii. The sequence continues at coordinate 47,917 of NW_026251304.1, forward strand.
TATATAAAGAGATTATTAATACCGGCGCTAAATGGAGAACTACTTATAATAGCTACCGAGATATATGTATTAATTGCGATATCGCGAATAAAGTTATTAAAGTAAGCGATAATTATATTTAGAAACGTATCGCGTCGTTCCTCGGCGGCGCTAGGAATAATAACCAAAGTAATTTTAACGGCCGCGGGAATATTGTAGTAGTGCGGTGGATCTAGGCCACGTAGCCTTTTCGATGTCTATTTATATGGGTCGCGTACTCATATTTTCATCAGTCAGACTTAGACCTGTAGACATCACGACCTACAGCCATTCACTCGTTTCTTGTCATGCCTTTCTAGCTATCCTCGTTGCCCTTTTCTAGTCCCCTTTCCCAGCTGCCGTTTTCAGCTGGCCGATCAATCGATTACAGCTGTTTACAGCTGTAATCTTGGTTAATCGGCACTGGGCCAGTTGTTGGCAGTTGGGCAGTCCTTGTTTCGTGCCTCCATTATAGCGTGCCCACGCTGCTCCTATTCAATATCTAGAATAACGGTAGCTCCTTCTATTATAATAAATTAAGTAATTAACTCTACTTATTCGGCCGGAGCTTAGTGAGGTATAGCGGGATTCAAAGCTCGCTCCTCGACGAATATCTAAATATAGCTATGGAATTAGCTTATATTATCGCTTAATATCTTAACCGCGGTATCGATACTAGTATGGATTTCGTAAGAGTTAGGATAATCGGATATTTTATCGAGTTATCAGCTTCTAATTACTTATATTCGTATTAATATTATAAAAGCGTAAGCTTATCTAACGCTTCGCGCCTATTATATTAATATATAGCTTACGTTAATATACCATTATAAGCTCGTTACGATAACGAGCGATAATAAGGAAGTACCGGAATTAAAAGAAGACTTATTTAAATAGAATATATGCGAATAAAGTAATATATAAGTTTTATTCGTAATCGAAAGCAATAAGGAATTAAAAACGAGCGTATCGGATTAGCTCTAGATATACCTTTATAAAAGAAAAGAGGAAAGGAAGAAAGCTACTACGAAAGAGTACGAGAATTTTCTCTTATAGTATAAGAGCTCGAGTATAGGAAGAAGCGTTACCGGGTACTAACTTAATAAAGCTACGAAAAGGTTCGCGTACGATAATAATAATATAAAGCGACGTAATAAAAGCCCTTACGAACGTACAACGAATACGATAAATATACTTAATTAAAAGCTACGATATATCTCTTTTATCAGGATATTAGGAAGAGTTAATATAATAATTAGTTAAGAGGATACTTTAAGCTATTAAAAGTATTATATAAAGGCGAAAGTAATTAAAGCGATAAATATATTACCCCGGAAAGCTAGCGAAGCGAGTAAGGCTCGAGCTAACCTAGGACTTCCATTAAGAGGATAATTAAGCTAACTATCGCGAGCCCTTCGGCGGGATTACTATTATTATTTAGCTAAGCTCGCGATAGCGAGCTTAGCTAGGGGATATATTACGTAAAGAGCTACCTATATGTAGCTCTTTACTCCTTGTTTAGTTACTCGCTTACCTAATATAACTCCTAGCTCGCTTATATAATATAGCTCGTAGCTCCTTATCGTCTATATATAGGTAGCTCGAATTTCCTTTATTTATTTCCTTTCTTCTTAGATAGTTAATTAATTTACCTTTTTTTTCCTACCTTTCGTTACTCATAAGAAATAAGCTTAATACCTACGTAGCTCTCCCGATCTACGTAATATATTCTTATATAACTTTTATTCTAAGATTTTAATTATCTTTACTTCCGAGCGCTTCCTATCGTTTATACCGCATAGATATCCGACGATTACCGTATTACCTTTATACTAAGTAGACTTAACGGCGTTAGTAATAGTACCGGTTAATTCGAAGTTTAAGAGAACGGCGTCGACATTCTCTAAGTGCTTTAAGATAAAGCGTCGTATTCCCGGAAAAGCCTCCTAGTTATCTTATCTCGATACCGGCCCTTTAATACTAACGTCGTCGAAGAAGGGGTCGTATTTAATAGGAACTAAATCGTAGAGAATTCGTATAACGGCTCTGAAAAAAGCGGTAACTAAGTTCGTCGCGCCTTATAATAAAGTCGTTATACGTAAAAGGCTAATAAAAATAGCGAACGTAATTAGGTTACGGCTCGTTTCTATTAGCGTTACTTAGTCGTACCTAAAGAAAAAGTCGACGATTATAAGGATTAGATATTAAGAACGAGCAGAGTGTACGCGATGCTAGAGACCCGGATAGGTTTACTCGAAAGTATACTCTATTAAAGACTATAGCTCGTAGGATGGTCTAAAACGGATAAAACTAATACCGCAATATTAATTAAGAAATAAGGGATTTAATGTAGTTATAGTATCTTAGCTATGCCCCTTAGTCGTAGAGATATAGTAGTCGCTAGCCCGAAGGTATAAGAGGTAAGGGGAGAAAAGGGGTAAAACGTAAAAGTTACTTATTCGGCTATAGCGGTACGACGAAGTAACTTAAGCGCCTATAACTAAAATAAATATACTAATAGGAGAACGACGAATCTAATAATAAAAACGAATCTTTAATTAAGGTAAAAATAATAAAAATAGTAATCTAGTTAGGTAATAAATTAAATAATAAGTATAGTATATCCCGTACTTACGGGAGCTATGGTTACTCTATATAGGCATAAGGCCTATCGTAGCGTATTATATAATACATTAAGAAGGTATGTCTTACCGTATTACTATAGCCTCCTTAGTTTAATTATACCGTAATAGATAATTAAACTAATAAGAGTAATACGATATATCCCGATTAATATCTCCTATTAAAAACTACCGCGAAACTTTATTCTACCGGTTATTATTTAATTATTACCGTCGCGCCTTTAGCTTTTCGTTTAATATTATAAGGGAGCCTTTCTATTATTTTACGCCTAACTTAGCCTGGTTTACCTTTGCCGATCTAACCCGATCGGCGTTCTCTTTCTTTATTACGGCTATATTTTTCTTAGTCTCGTTTTAATCCTCCTAATTAGGGGAATAGCAAGGGAGCGGGCGCGTTCCGAGAATTAATTAGATATCTTCCCTCTACCTATACGGTATAAAGGTCTTTTCTAATTAAAAAGCTTTAATCCTTTCTAAGCTAAAGGAAAGGAGGAAGCGCGTTATAACCTAAACGAGGTTATCGTAACGGAGGTTTACGTCTATTAATATAAGGAAATAAAGGGGATTAAGTACTAAGGCTATAAAGGAACGGCGGACTTCGGCTTATGCGATAAACCGAACGGAGGATTTACGGCTAAGCGGCTCGCCGATCGGCGTACTTTAAGCAGATATTATAACGTTAATAAGGTTAATTCGCTTTTAATAGTTTACGGCTTACCGGAAATGTTTAACGATACCTACCCCCTCCTTTAAAACTCGAACGCTATAAAATTATTCTACTACCTCGGCGTATTCTCTTATAGTATTAAGGGAATTAAGCCCCTTATTTTCTTAGGCTTCGCGTACGAGTTCGATCGGTCGTTTAAAAATAAGATACGGTAAAATGCCGCTTTAAAAACCGTAACTAAAGCTATCTTATTAATCTACTAACGCGACGTAGTAAGTAAACTAAGGGATTATATTAAGCTCGAGATTACCGTCTTTTCATATTCGCCGGAGCTAGCTAAACGCGTACGCCGCCTAACCGAAGGCGCCGTTCCTAACTATATTAAAGCTAAGTAATCTCCGGGACTTAAGGAGGTATAATACGATAGCGAAATAAGCTTAGGAGAACTTTAAGGGGTCGGTAATAATTCGTTCGGGATCTACTAGATCCGTATAAATCGTAAAAACTAAAATAAAGGTAAGGTTATCGAGGAGGTATTAACGGGTTAGAAAGTTAAACGATCCTACCGATCGGTAGCCTATTATCTAATACGGGTTTACTTCGAAGGCCGCCTTTCTACCTTTAAGGTCGTAGTTAATTATAGTATAAAAGACGCGGATATCTTCGTTAATAAGGTAGTCGTAACGGACGAGGTATACGAGAAAGTTAGCTAGGGCTATCCTCGTTTACTCCTATAGCTATTAGTTTATGGTTCGGGATCGATTAGCGGATAGCCGGAAAACCCAGGCTATAATAGATCCTAGCTCGATCGGACCCTTCCCCGAATCGTAATTATCCAAAGTACTAAGCTAATACTCCTTTATATTACTTTAGTTATCTTTACTACTATAAATCTCCCGTAAGAATTCTATTAAATCCGCTAGATCGGTACGACGTACGTCTCTATAAACGAAGGGAAGGGAAAAGGAGGGAGGGATTCCGGCGGAGCGGAGGAAAGACATAATAAAAATAAAAAAAAAGAATTAAAAGAAGAAAGGGAAAAGATAATAAGTTAAAGGTAAAAATAAGAATTTAAATTAATAATAAGAAAGGTAGGCTAAAGATTAATAAGAATATAATAATTATAGGGGAAAGGTTTTCGAAATAAAATACTTAAAAAGGAAAAAGAAAGGGAGGAAGAAAGACGTATCGACGATATAGTTAGATATACCCTTACGGCTAACGCTTTAAGAAAACGCGTTCCCCCGTATACGTATAAAGCTATAATAAAAAACGCGTTAGCTTATAGCTTCCTATTATATACTCTTAATAAAGTAATAAATACGTACGTTCGTAAACTCGTAATTAAACGTAAGCTAGGATAGGTATTATCGAGACTTTCCTAAGTACGGTACTTACGACTTAGGTAACGTATTCGACTCTCTTGTTCTCGTCCGGCCTTCCCTCTTATTTCTCGCTATTTTACGGTTCCGATTTATTTCCTTTCTTCCTCTCCCTAGGTTCTTTATTTTCGTTTTAATTCGTTTTTCGACTTTTCTTAATTCTAGATTTATAATTTCGTCGTCCTTATCTCTCTTTCTTTTATATATATATATATAATAAACTATACTATTTAAAAGTAACTCCTTAAATTAAACTAGGCGTCCGTTCTTAAGCCACTCGAGTAGCTTAAAGCTACGGGAATTACCGACGAAGAAATCGTTTAAGCGTTTAAAAAGGTTAAAGAGGATAAGAAAAAAGCCGTAACGTATTAACGGATTAAATCGATACCGCCGCCTATAAATCTAATAAATAAATAACCCGACGAATACTTCCGCCGGCTATCTTCTACCGAGGAATTCCGGAACGGTAATCGGCTAATCCTTAAGCCTTAATAGGTACCGTATAACCCGTACTTCCGCCCGTTAAACTAAAGTCCGAAAGTAATTATCGGCCGGTAGCTCCGGGATATCGAGGGAATTCGGGTAATAAACTAATAACGCTAAGTATATAGCTCTTAATATTAATAAGATTTATTAATCGAAGGTTAAACTAACTAATGGTAAAATAATTCGTAACGTCCGGTTTTATTTTCTAGGTAGGCTAGCGGGCGGCCGGTATATCGTATAGGAGATCCTAGGTAAGTATTTTTAAGAGGTTACCTACCTTTAGAGCTACGTTATATCCCTCGCCTGTTACGTTTAATCCTCTCGCCGTCGGACGTTATTTATAAAGATTAATAATAAAGGCCCGGTTAGTAAGTATTTTCGTCGATTAGTAACGGATCCTCGTTACGTCGTTAGTTTATTCGTTTAATAATATAAGGTACCTAACGAAATACCTTATTAATACTACGAGCGCCGGCTCGCCTCTTCCGATACCGCTAAATACGCGGGTATATAGCCCTTCTTTTCCTACCGATCCCTAACCCTCGATTATATCTTTAGATATTCCTACGGCGTTTACCTCTTCTTTATTAATGAGGTACGTTATAAATTTCGTAACGAACGGTTTACCTACTTACGGATAAGGATAAATCGCAACCCTCCTCTAATAAAGGATCTAAACTAGGCCTTATACCCGCTTATAATACGGGTAACGAAGGAAGAGTTACTAGTTATAATAAACTCGAAAATCGCTACGTTCCAGGGGTCCGGAAGTAAGTAAGCTTTTAGTTTTCTTAATAACTAATAAATAAGGAATAAAGTAAGGGAACTAAGAGAAAAAAAGCGATATTAATCGACGGATATATATTACTTCTAGCTTATTTTTAAACGCGTATTCCTTTTCTTTTCCTTTTTCTTTTGCTTTTATTAATATAAATTACTTTTCTTACTTTTCCTTTAAATACTAAAATATACCTATACTAAAATATAATAATTACGTACCACTAGGATATTAATATCCCGGATTCCTAACGACAAACGCAAATGATAACTTATCTAAATATAGGAACGCGCTAATCGGCGTTAACAATCTATAGAAACCTACTTTCTTTCAAGGTAAGAAATAAAGGAAGGCGTATTTATTAGTATTATAATTTAAGGCGCTAATTTCGTATATAGGCTACCGGTTTAATAACCATATAGGGATAACTTCTTCCCTCCCTTACTTAAAATAGCGACTATATATTAAGCTCCTAGGCTCTATTATTCTTCGATCGGTATAGGTAGGTTATTTTAAGGCATTATAGCCTTATCGTATTATAATAGTAGGGTTATTTATTAAGTCGGGTCGATCTTTTTAATCCGTGTTTATCGTTAGGTATAACTTCGTATCCTTTAAGCTTCCTGCTTAGTATTTCTACTATAATTCGTACCTTATCGTTCGGAGCTAATTATTTTTCTTCTTCGTCGTCGATTACCGAAGGTATGGGTTCTAGGCCTCCTTTAGCTTAGGGGTCGTTAATAATCGCCGATTCTTAGTCCTTATATTTAGTCGGTAGTAGGCGTATAATTTATTCGTCCTTCTCCGGGTTCTCTAGCTCCTAAAACCGGTTAATATCTTAAATAAATTTCCGTAGTTTATAGCCTAAAACTAGATATAATAACGTAATTCCATCCGGTTCTTTAAGCCTATAACGACTATAGCCTAGATCTTCGGCGATTAGGTACGGTCCCTTCTAGTAGTACTTTAGTTTTACGGCTATCGACTTATCTATATATCGTAGCGTATCGTATAATAATACGAAATCGTCGGCTTTTAGGGGCTCTTTTTATATCCGGTAAGCGTTCTTTTCGTTTTAATACCGGATAACTTCCTTATATTTAGCCGCTAAAACCTTAACTACGGTTAATATATCTTCCTAGCGTCTTTTAATTAGGCGTACGCGTATAGCTAAAAGCGATTCTCGGTCCGGGATATTTTTCTAATTTATAATACGCTAAATTAGGATAACGGTTTCTATCGAAATAATAGCCTTACGCCTATATATTAATTCGTATGGCGACATTCCGTATAAGCGCGTCGAGGTCTTATTTACTTATATAATTACCCTTAATAGATTCGTTTACCTTCGATCGCTACCGTTTATACCTTTTATAAGGCCTCCGCGAATTACTTTATACCTAATCTCGATTATATCTTAGGATTATAAGAAATAAATAATACCGACTTTAACTCTTGTACCGACTAGCTTTATTATTTTACGGACCTCCTTTTTATTATTAAAATTATTATTATACTTAATTACTAGGGGTACGCCGTATTATAGGAATATTTACTTCTAAAGGAACTTAGCGATCGTTTTAGAATCTATCTTTCTAATGGCTCGGGCTTCGAGAAAACCGGATAGTTCGTTTCGTATTTCGATTATTATAATAAATCCGTTATCTATTAATATATATTATACGTTTATTATCTAATAAGTAAGAACGTTAACTAGCTCGTTATATAAAGCGGGGTCGACTTTCCGGATATTATTTCCTTTTTAATATTTAGGATACGATTTAATCTCTCGGGCGACGTATTCGAATATATCGCGTTAGTAGTATAGTTTAGCTATCCGATCGTAGGTCGAAGTACGTTTCTTATGGCTGAAATCCTCGTAGTAATCCTTAAATATAGCTTTACTTAGTTTTTCCTAGTCGATAACTCGTCGTATATCCTTATACTTTTCGGCCTTCTTCTATAGGATATCTTCTAAAACGACGTATTTAAGCGCTTCCTTCTTAAACCGGATCTATCGCTTTTAGTACTCTATTAATCGGTTATCTCTTAATCGATTAGGTAATTAAAATCGCGTAAGAAATATTACTATTTCTTACGACTTTATCGATTATTCTTCCGGCGGTTATAACGGTAAGGCTTTATCGTTAGATTATTCGGCGACGTTAAGTAATACGATTATATTCGCGTATATTATATTAAGCTATATATTAATAAAGTCCTTTTTATCGCCTTCTTATTAATCGTCGTCGTCGTTACTTAGGCCGCTAGGTTTACGTAAGAAACCGTCCGTAGCGGAGTATTTCTTACCGGATATATACTAAATATTAAAGCTAAATATCTTAATATAAGCTATTTACCTAATAAGGATAACGCTCGGGAGACTAAAGAATCCGTCGTTAAGCTAGGCGATTAGTACTTTAGCGTCGGTTTTAAGTACGAAGTAGATACCGTAAAGGTAGTTTCGAAGCCGTCGTAAGGACTTAACGACTCCTAGGTACTTTCGTTTCGTAGCGTCGTAATTTAATTCCGCCTTTCTTTAGATCCCTAACTCGTATTTCGAGGGTCTAAAGTTATCTTTATCGTTATCCTAACCTAATACGGAGCTTTAACCGTCTCTTAATGCGTCGACTTTTACTCGGATTAATTATTCGACGGTATAATTTAAAATAATTAATACCGGTACGTTAATAAAAGTAGTCTTAAGCGAATCTATTATATATTATTAATTGATATTTTAAATGAAGTATATTTTCTTACGCATTAATACTAAAAGGAATTTAGCGATTATAGCGTAGTAGTCGATCCATATCCTAAAGAAAACCGTAATACCGATAAAAGACCTTATTTCGTTTATATTCTTATATAACTTTTACTTTAAAATCTTAACTATCTTTACTTCCGAGGGCTTCCTACCGTTTATACCGTATAAATATCCGACGATTATTATATTACCTTTATATTAAGTAGACTTAACGGCGCTAGTAGTAATACTAGTTAATTCGAAGTTTAGGAAAACGGCGTCGATATTCTCTAAGTACTTTAAGATAAAGCGTCGTATTCCCGGAAAAGCCTCCTAGTTATCGTATCTCGATACTAGCCATTTAATATTAACGTCGTCGAAAAAGGACTCGTACTTAATAGGGATTAAATCGTAAAGAATTCGTATAACGGCTCGGAGAAAAGCGGTAACTAAGTTCGTCGCGCCTTATAATAAAGTCGTTATACGTAAAAGGCTAATAGGAGTAGCGAACGTAGTTAGGTTACGGTTCTTTTCCGTTAGCGTTACTTAGTCGTACCTAGAGAAAAAGTCGACGATTATAAGGATTAAATATATAACGAATTCTTAGGCAAAGGAGTCTTTATTTCGGGATAGGAAAGCGTCGCGAATGATTTAGGCGTTAGTTTTATCGTAAAGTTAATAAGTCGTAAATTATTATCTTTTTTCTCGACTACGAACTACGTATTTCGATAAGGACCGTAACTTTCTTCTAGGATTTCGTTCTTTAGTCGTATACGTAAGACTTCGATTACTCGTTCCTTAAGGAATACTAAGATAGGGATATCCTAAGCTTATTAGGCGTTATATAATACCGTCCTAATATTATAATCGGGGTAAACCTTAGGTCGGATTTTCCTGATTTTAAAGAAATCCTAAGGTAAGGCTATCTCTCTTCGGTATAGGATCTTAATAAGTACGTCTTTCTCTTAATCGGTTAGTTCCGTATTTAATAAACTTACTTTAATAGCGTTAAGCCTTTCCGTTATTAATCTAATACCTCGGGAATTACTAGCGAATCTTAATATAATATTCTCATAGGATCTATCGCGCTATAATACCTCTAGCGGTTCGTACTTCGACTTAACCTTTCCTATTACTTAATCCTTTTAATCGAATATTCCTAACGGTATCTAACCGTCTAACGGTACGTTATCTACGGGCTAAACTTTATGCGACTAAGGCTTATATATAGTATTAACCGTAAACGTACGTTTAATTTAATAAGCTAATTCCGAAATAAGGGCTAGGTTTTATTTATATTATTTCGATTCTTACGTCGTATATCGAATTACCTTCGTAACGGCTTTACTAAAGACGTAAAGGAATTTTTCATCGCTTAATCTAACGATCGCTTTATTTCCTTTATCCAGACTAAGTTCGAGGGCCGATAAGTCCTTAGCTTTGGAGATAGGTGCTACCTCTATATCGTTATTATAAAGACGGGTATAATTAACTTTAGCTTAAAGGCTAACGTCGGTTTCTAAGTACTCGGCTAAGAACGCGTTTTTAGGCTTATATACGTTATTAAAGCGGCCTAGGATATTAATAGCATTTAGTTTTCCTAATCGCCGAGTATAAAGCTTAATAACGTATCGCTTCTTAAGTTAATAGCGAGAGGGATTATTATCCGGGCCGAGCGAAAGTTAACGGTTCTTATAAAGGTACTTCCGTCGAATTCGAGTTTAATACGGGACTAAAAGATAAAGTTTATATTAAGTAATAAGGGGTAATTAACGAACCTATCTTTAACGATATAAATCGGCAAACGAAGGTAATAATCGGTAAGTTAGATAAAGCCGTCGTTTATTTCTATATATAAGGTCTCTATAAAGGATATAAAACCTCGCTATATCGCCTTAGTACCGGTTATAGGAAGACGCTACTTTTTTACGTAGCTTTTTACGATTATATTAAACTACGCTCCTATATAGATTACCGTAAATACGAGAGCTTCGTTCCCGTTAGGTCCTACGTTAAGTATTAGTATAGGAAGAGGCCGGATATAGTTTCTATTATCCTTTGCGATAATAGAATTTACCGATATCTTATTCGAAGGGTTAGTAAACGGGGCGGTAGTTTACGGTACGCTAGGTATTTTAACGCTTTCTTCTCGATCCTTTTATACCTATTCCTTTATAATCTTAATAACCTTAAACTAACCTTCGTTAATCTCTATAGTACGTATCGTAAGGTATTTAACTACTAATACGTAGATTGGGAGAGCTACGTGGGTACTAAGGTTGCTTCTTAGGAGTAACGGAAGCTAGGAAGAAAAAGGTAAATTAACTAACTATCTAAGAAGGAAGGAGATTAATAAAGGAGATGCGAGCTACCTATATATAAACGATAGAAAGCTCCGAGCTATATTATATAAGCGAGCTAGGAGCTATATTAGGTAAGCGAGTAAGTCGAGAAGGAGTAGGGAGCTATGTATAAGTGGCTCTTTATATAACGTACCTCCTAGCTAGGCTCGCGATAGCGAGCTTAGTTAAATAATAATAGTAACTTAGCCGAAGGGCTTGCGATAGTTAGCTTAGCTATCCTCTTAATTAAAGTCCTGGGTTAGCTCGAGCCTTACTCGCTTTATTAGTTTTTCGGGGTAATATATTCGTCGCTTTAGTTACTTACGCCTTTATTTAATGCTTTTAATAGCTTAAAGTATCCTTTTAATTAGTTATTATATTAGCTTTTCTTAATATCCTAATAAAAGAGATATATCGTAGCTCTTAATTAAGTATATTTACCGTATATATTATACGCTCGCGAGGGCTCCTATTACTTCGCTTTATATTGTTATTATCGTACGCGAACCCTCTCGTAGCTTTACTAGGTTGGTACCCGGTAATACTCCTTCTTATACTTAAGCTCCTATATTATAAGAAAAAAATCTCCTACTCTTTCGTAGTAGCTCTCTTTCTTTCTTCTTTTCTTCTATAGAGGCATATTTAAAGCTAACCCGATACGCTTCTTTTTAATTCCCTATCGCTTTCGGTTACGTATATAACCTATATATTACTTTATTCGCGCGTATTTTATTTAAGTAAGTTATTTCTTAATTACGGTACTTCCTTATTATCGCTCGTTATCGTAGCGAGTTTATAGTAGTATATTAACGTAAGTTATATATTAATATAATAAGCGCGAGGAATGAAATAAACTTACGCTTTAATAATATTAATACGGATATAAGTAATTAAAAGCTAATAATTCGATAGAATATCCGACCGTCCTAGCTCTTACGAGATCTTTACTAGTATCGATAACGCGGTTAAGATATTAAGCGATAGAATAAATTAATTCCGTAACTACGTCTAGATATTCGTCGAAGAGCGAGCTTACGACCCCGCTATATCCGACTAAGGTCCGGCCGAATACGTAAAGCTAGTTACTTAATTTACCGTAGTAAAGGGAGCTATCGCTATCCTAGATATTCCCGCGGCCGTTAAAACTACTTTAGTTATTACTTTTAACGCCGCCGAAAAACGACGTAATATATTCTTCGACGTTATTATCGATCGCTTAAATAGCTTTACCCGCGATATCGCGGTTAATATATATATTTCGGTAATTATTATAAGTAGCTCCTCTTTTAATACCGGTATTAATAATCTCTTTATATATTACGATAAGGAAGAGTAATTTTTCTACCGATATATAAATTAATTTATATATTATAATTATTATAAGTTATAAGCCTTTAATTAATTATTTACTTTAGATTTTTAAACAAGGTTTAATTATAGTATGGAATATTATAAAACTACGCTTCCTCGAGCGTCGTATGGCCCGCCGTATTCCTTCGCTCCTTAGAGCCTTCCTCGTTATACTAAAGTCTAAGGCCGTATCTCGTAAGCGGGCTCGTAAGGAGAATAGCTTTAGAGGTAAGGTTCGTAAGTAACGAGCCCGTTATATTAAACGGGAATAAGTACGTAGAAATCTAAAGCGAGAGGGGGTCCGTCGCGTTACTCGCGAATACGGGATTATGGAGCTAGATTATAATAATAATACTTCCGAGTTTATACCTCGGGACGTAGAAATTACGGATAGCTTTATAAAAGGCGATTCCGGAAGCGACTTAGAGGTAATTATTTAAGCTATCCCGAGATCCCGCTAGGCGCTTATTATTATAACCGAATAAGAGCTAGTAATCGCTTTTATTTCGAAAGCCTAGGCCGCCGCCGTATTAATAGCTTCTAAGGAAATCATCGACGAATACCGAATACTTATTAAGCCGTTATTATATATATTAGGTATTCTTATGGAAGCTCGGGGCGGGAAGGATAATTCCCTTATTATTATTACCGCCGTCGCGACGACGCTTATTCGCTTAACGAAAGCCGGCGGCCTCCTTTTTCTTCTAAGCTACGGATAGCCTAGTAATCGCTCGTTTATCGTTAACGATATTATACCGAGTTTAAGGGAGCGCTATTACGTTAGCGCTACCGCTATTTTTATTCTTATTCCTAGCTCGGTTTCTTTTTTTATATTCGCGTTTAAAGAATAAGCTTTTAATAAAAGTAGCTCTTTTAAATTTAAAACGGCTCCTATTATTACTTTTATTATTACCCGTTAATTAACCGAGCTAAGCTTTATTCTTATTACTCGCGTTCCTCGAAAGCTTCTAATACGATCTAGTTCCTAAGGAGCTACCGAACCATCGCCTACGTTTAAAGGAATCGGTCGAGCTACCCGAGCTAGTAATAATATAGCCTCGTTATTTTCCGTTATTACCGAGAAATACGGCTTACGTAACGATATTCCTTATTATTAGTATATTAATAACGCTATATAATATCGCTCGACGGGAAAGTATTTCTAATTTCTAGCTTCTATTAATCGTTACTTACGCTATTCGCGTAGCTATTCTTACGTAGCTTTATAAGTATTCCTTAAAGCTATATAAGGTTTCGTCGAGAGTTAATTAATTATAATTACCCTCGCGTTATACGTTTTACTTAGCGGCTTATCGCCGCTTAAATAACCGACCTTAACTCTAAGGTAATAAGTTCCGAGCTTTTTTTATCGTAGATTATTCTTTTAATTATATTACTTTAAATTACCGCTTTCAGCGAAGAAATAAAGGAGCTACTTCGTTAGTATTATCCCGAGTAATAGCGTTAGCTTATATTACTACTTATTATCGAGTCGTTACGCGGATAGGCGACTACGGATACTTTCGCCTAGGACGATAGCTTTCCTACTAAACGTAAATAAGTCTTAATTCCGATCCGTTTCCTTCGTAGCTCTCGTATTCGCGGTAATCGCGTCCGTAATAAGGTTAGTCGATAGCGAGCTACCCGTATTCCTCGCCGGTTCGCTCGTTTTCGTTAGAGTATATAAGTTAATATTAAACGAGGAGCTACTTTCGCTTAAAGCTTTATCCCCGTTACTACTAACCCGGATATTATTAAATTAAGCTTCGAATAATTATATGCGGTTTAGTAATAATTGAACTAATAATACCCTAGCTCCGGCTAGGTTAAGTAATCTAAAAAATAAATGTAACCTTAAAGTAGGTATTAGAGCCGGTAGCTCTAAAGGTCGTTAGGTTTTCAGGAGCTTTAAGAGTATTATATTAGTTCTATTATATAAGTTAGTTCTTCTTATAATTAAACTAAAATCCTACGTTACTTTCGTATTATCTAAGAGCTTTAATATCGTTATCTTTTCTTTTATATCTTAAAGGTTAAGTAACGAATTAAAATGCTCGAATAATTAACGAAGAAAAGCTTTAGTTAGTTTATCCGCCGGTATTTACCCTATAGGTAGATAAAGTACTTCGAAAGAGCCCTTTTATCGCTTTTATCGGAGTTATAAGTATTATATATTTATATAGCGGAGCCTTATATTAATTCTTTCCTTATCTTCTACGATTAATTTAATGGTTTATTAGCTATCGCTATAAATTATTTATAGCTCTTTTAGATCTAGGGTAATATCCCTAAAGAAGCGTTTAAGAGCTATCGTTTCCTTAGCTATATATTCTAATCCTAGGAGCTTAGCTTCGGTTATCGACGTCGAGATTATAGCTTAACGAGTTACCTTTTCTATTATTAGGCTTTAAAAGAGCGATATAATATAGCCTTATAACGATTTTCTAGTTTCTAGATCGTTTACGAAAGAAGCGTCGCTAGCGATTAATAGCGCTTATGTATTATTATTCTTACCCTTATACCTAATACTAAGGTAGCGCGTAATATAAAGGTATCTAATCGCTTAGTTAACGGCTTTTATATATTAAGGTCCCGGATTAGTAAGGAAGTAGGAGAGTTATAACGTAATAAAAGTTACGTCCGGGCGGATTATAATTACGCTATAAAGTAACGACCTTACTTTTTCTTAATATTTCTTAATTTATTACTTTAACGCGACGCCTATAAATTTCACGAGCTCGATAATCGGTAGTAGTATTATAGGGAACTAGTTATTATCCGTTAAGTTAAAGCGACCTACGATCTTCTCGACGTAGGCGTCGTATATTTAGGTTATCGTTTAGTTTTCGCGATTACGTATTACCCGAATTCCTAAATATTAGCTTACTAGCCTTAGCTCTTTTATTATATAGGTAGTTTTTAACCCTTAAGCTACCTTTTAAGCCATGGAATCGTTACTCTTATCGTATATAAGTAGTAGGTCGTCGACGTATATTAGTACGAATACTTCCCTTATTAATATATAGAATATATATAACTCTTCCGGAGAGCTTTAGAGTCCTAGACGGGTAAGGGTACTTTCGAGTTCCCTGAACTAAAGTAAAGGTAAGTCTCGGAATCCGTATACTATTTTTATAACGAGCGCGTACTTCTCCTCTTATTTAAATCCGTTTAGTAGCTCGATTAATATTAGGTCGTCTTTCGGTCGAGCTACGTTAAGAAAAGCGTTCTTAATATCGAATTAATCTACCTTAAGATTAAAATAAACCGCGATTATTATTATTATTCGGAAAGATTTTATTACGAATATTACTATATACGTTAATTCGAGTAACTCCTTCGGAAGGAGATTTCCTTACGTAACTAAGCGCGATTTACATTTATCGAGATAGTTATCTTTATCGAATTTATAATCGAAAACCTACTTTAACGGTATTAGTTTAATCTAAGCTTAATCGTAATTAATGACTTTTTAAATCCTAACGTTTAGGAAAGTATCTATTTCCGACCTAGCGTTTTCTTTAAAACGATTCCTTAAGGGGTAGTTATTACGCTTTTTTTACGTTTTTAGGAGCTTAGTTAGTTTATCGCGATAGATTATTATCTTACCGGGCGCTACGCTTAATCGCTCGGCTTATACTTATTTAAAGGTAGCTATAATAACTAAATGTAACGTAATAAAAGATTAGTCGTTTTACGTTCCGTCGAGTTAATTAAGTAAGAATGTAGATGTAAATTCGTATTAGTTACGGTCGCTTCATAGGTTAATTAATTTATTCGAAGCTATGCCCGATATAAAGGCGCCGGTATTAACCTATTCTTTATTTAAGCCCTTCCCTTCGGGACTTTTTCCTCGCTTCCTCCGGCTATAGCGCGTAACTAGGGGATATATTTTACGGTTATATTTCCTCCGTTCTTTTCTAGATAATAAGAATAAATTTATTAATTCGCTAAGCTCGGATTAAGCGGATTATTCTCGATTCCGAAGGATACTAAGTTCTTTATTAGTCGTCGCTTCGTTAGGATGATATATTATCCGATCGGTATTAGTTTCTATGCGATTTTCCGTTACGATATCTCGCTTTAGTCGCGAAGGACTTCCCGTGGAAGCCTTCTAGCCTTTAAACGGTTCCGAAGGAGACTCTGGTATTAGCCTAGGACTTAAGAGCTTACTAGGTTAATTCGATTTTTCCTTACTCCCCTGCTCCGTTAGCTCTAGAGCTTAGGATTCCGCCTCTAGTTATTCTTATATCTCTTTTTCTTAATCGAATGGTTCTAGGGATTTTTTTATAGATTAAATCGGAGCGTCTAAAGGCGTTTACGGTCGATCGTTTAAAGGTTAATCGTTTATAAATCTAACTTTCTTTTGGATTAAAGTAACGGATTCTCCTTCTTCCGGAGCTTTCTCTGGTTTAGGTTTACCTATCCCCGAGTTCGGGTTAATAAACTAAGTTATATTTAAACTATCGCTCGGAAAAAGCTCGTTATTCCCGTATTAAGGTAGCTCGTTAATGGACTTTATAATAAAAAGGACTTACGAATCCTAGATATCTAGAGCTTTAATAATAACTTCCGTTATATTATTAATAACTTTACCCGTAAGGTCGATTCGGTCTAGCTCTTTTTAAGTGAGTTCTTCGGTTTATAGTTTTTCAGACTTATCGTAAAACGTTTCTTTATTAAAAACGACGTCTTTAGTTAGTATTACTCTCCTTAGGTTAGGAACCTATACTCGGTATAGGTTAGATATATAATATCTAACTAGATAACCGACGTAAGCTCTCGGTTTAACTTTAAATCCTCTTTTATTAAGATCTTAAGCGCGTTTTCCTAATAAAGGGTACGCGCGATATCCGTACGTATAAATTCCGTATTAGTCTAGCCTTAGGTCGCTCGTTAGCTTCCTTATAAGCGTAGGTATATACTATCTAAAGTAAACGGTAAACTAAGTATTAAATAATTTATAAGGCGAACGAAGTTAGTATATATAGCTCGGGCTTATATTTATTAGGTATGCCGTAGCCTTTACGTATTTAGGCTATAGCTTCTTTAGGAGCCTTATTCCTATCCTTATTTTAATCGATTTAACGATAATAAACTATCTAGTTCTCTTATTCCTATTAATTAGCTCTTTAGTATTCGCCGGTAATAGCTCGAGATCTATGCCTTCTTCCTAAGCCTAGATTTTATATCCGGTTAGGCCTTTAATCCTAATTATTACTCGTTCGTTATCGTATCGGAGCTTATAGATCGAGAGGCGGAACTATCGTCGTACCTATTTTTTAAAGAGTCGAATAATCTTCGTAACTAAATAACCTTATTTACTTTTAAGGGTCTTTACCTAAAGCATTCCGTTATATTTATCTTTAATAACGAGTATTTATTTAAAGCCGTCGTATCCTTTCGGAAAGTTAAATAGATCTTAATATATACGTTAAAAAAGGCGTAACGAATAATGTAATAATAATCGGCGTAAGATTACTTTCTTACCTATCGTAAGCCTATAATACTCGTACTTAAGCGTAGGTATACCGTTAATCTCGATATTTTAGGCATGCTTTACGAGTACTTTAAGCGCCTCCGGGCCTAGGTACTTAGTTCTAAGGTACTAAAGTTATTCGAACCTTTCTTTCGGTTTTATTTAATCTCTCGATTTTCTTTATCGGGTTTCTTTCCCCTTAGTCGTTAGAATAGTAACGAGCGATGCTACGTTATATGGTATTATTATAAGCGTACGTAGCGGTATTATAAGAAGAACTTACGAGTAAACGGAAAACTACTTAAATTTAAAGAATATTAGGTTATAACGACGTTCGAGCTTTCTTATAATAAACCCGTTTTTAATCGACCCCCGGCGAAAATAGTAATTAAGACTATAGTACTAGATATTAATAACAAGAAGCTTTACTTCGGAAATAATATTAATATGGAAATCTTTAACGAAAATAACATCTTTAAGCGTAAGGTCGATCGTAAGTTTATCCGACTTATCCTAAAGGTAGTTCTTAATGACGCGTATGCTAGTGCCGGTAATGGAAAAGTTCGTAGTACTAGCTTCGATAGTCCACCTATTTCTAACGGAAGCGAAGGAGCCTTCGATTAATAAATTCCGGTTATTAATAAGGTAAATAGCTCCGTAGTTATTAAAGATAATACTTTCGGAAAAGGGATATCGCATTAAATTCATAGTAGAAAATACCCCTACGTTAAAGGTTATATGGATAATACGTAAGTCGATTATCGTTACGTTAATATTACCGGATTACTTATTATTTTTATTACGCTTATTCCGAGGTAGGTTAGTTCCGGAGGAGCTACCTTAACTAGGAGCGGTAACCTTTTATCCGTCGCTCTTTATAAGGGCTCGGAATAAGGTAAAGTCGCTTAAGTTATACCGTTATTTAATAATTAGTTTTACGTCGTTAGATATATATAAGATTTATCGTAGCGTTTTACCGGTAATAACGAATTAAAGGTTAGCGTATATCTCCGGAGCCTAACGGTATTATTTATTATATAGATACTTATTAGTTCTAGCATTATCGGTCGAACTATTAGAGTTATTAAGGCTATTAGCGCTAGTCGCTCCGGCTTTATATCCTAAAGTAGCTCTTTAATACGTAGCTAAGATATAAAGGCCCGATTTACCTATTTTCTTATCTTCGGAAATAAAAGTTCCGAATACTTTACCTAGCTTTATAAAGGAAAGTAGCTATCGTTTAAGCCGGTCCGCCGTAGTTAGTTTAATAGTTACGCGTATAGCCTAATTTAAAGCGATCTTAGCTTTAATAACTTCGAGGAAGTCCTTTGCTCCGAGTACGCCTCGGATTTCGTTAATATCGTAAGTAAGAGCTCGGTAGTAAGCGTTATTTTAAGTAATAAAGAATTACTTTCCGTAAAAAATACCTGCCTTTACCTTTTATAAGACCTCGTAGTACTCCTAGCGAACGAACGTTTACGTAATAATAAAGGTAGAAGCGAGGTAATTACGGAATAGTTTTACGATATTTTAAACGTTCGGCTTAAGTCCTTAAGCTTTAAGTTATATACCGACGAACTCGAGATAATTAATAAAGACCGAGGATATAATCTAATGATAGAAAGCTCGGTAGCTTTTACCGGCGATGGTAGCTTAAGACTCTTAAAAGCGACTTTATTCGAATAGTTACTTATATTTTTCGATAAAGAAGTAACGCGGGTTTTCGGTTAAAGCTTTCGGCTCTTCCTTACGAGTCTTAGGATCTTTCTAGACTTATTCGTAGAGAGCTTAGAGGGACTACTTCCTCGCTCGCTCCTTTTCTTAAGTAATAAATTCTTCGAGCGATAAGAGTATCGCCGAGCTTGGTTTATAATCGTTTACATTAGGATTAATATCCTTTTAAATATCGAATTACTTAACGTAGTTCTAGAAAGTAATAAATTATCGTAAATATTCGTCGAAGTTACGTAGGTTAATATTAATAGGTAGCTTTTTAATGGAGAAGTTTCCGCTAGTACCCGTTATTACTATAGATATATTACTCGAGAGGAAGACGAAAGCGATATTTAAAAGAAAAACGATTAATCGAGAGATTAGAGAGATAGAGATAAATAATAAGATTATTCGGAAGCTTATATAATAAGACCTTAGTTAACTTAGTTCCTTAGAAGGGCTACCGGGCTTATAACTAATACGTAGATTAAGAGAGCTACGTAGGTACTGAGGTTATTTCTCAGGAGTAACGGAAGGTAGGAAGAAGAAGGTAAATTAACTAATTATTTAAGAAGGAAGGAGATTAATAAAGGAGATACGAGCTACCTATATATAGACGATAGGGAGCTACGAGCTATATTATATAAGCGAGCTAGGAGCTATATTAGGTAAGCGAGTAACTCGAGAAGGAGTAGGGAGCTATATATAAGTAGCTCTCTATGTGATAACTACTTATGCCGAAAACCTAGGTATAAACTTAATTAGGTCGTCTTACGAAACCTCGAAGCGTTTCTTATTATTCTTATTAATCTTATCTAGTTAAAACTCTCTTAATAAGTCGTTAATAGTCTTCGCCTTTTTAGCTTAACCGTTCGTATTCGAAGTAGCGTTTTTACCGGCTTTAGTTAGTTTACGCCTAGGTTATAACGATAGGACTTCTATATCCTCTTAATCGGGTACTTCTCTTTCGATATATTCGCCGTTGAGACCTTTAGCTCGCTTAATTACGTTAACTTCGACTAGGTCCGTCTTAATAATACCCTTATAATAATAAATACCTTCGTCGTTAATAAAACCCTTCGTTTAATTATAACCTAAGATTTCCGTTTCGTATAATTCGTCGTTATATTTACGTTCGATTATTTAAATAACGTTAATTTCCGATATACCTCTTAGTATCTCTTCCTGCTTTAGTACTACTTCCTCGTTCTTAAAGTATCGTAGGTTAAAGGATATAAGCTTTAGCTTTCCGGCTAGGTAGTAGTATGCTATCCTACGTACCTACTCTAAAGATTCCTTACTTTAGGATACGTAGAATAAGATATAGTAAGCGATCGGTTCTCCTTTACGCTTAGCTTAGGTAATAATTAATTCTAGGATTAATATTAATTTTAGCTTATTCGGGTTTCCGTTCTCGAGGTAATATAATCGCTTTCCGCTCCGATAGCAGAACCGATTCTATATTATATTTATTAGTAACGGGTAACGGGTATAATTATAAAGCCGATCGAAAGTACTATAAAACTAATATTCAAATTCCTTATAATTATTCGATTAAGTTAATAAAATCCTACTACGTATGCCTCGGTAGTTTAATATAATACTACGTTTAGAGCTTATTAGGATTCTTCCTCTAGTTTATAAGTTATGGAGACTTAAGTTCCGAACCGCGTTTACTAGGAACGGGGTTTCCTATTAATATTATTAATCGGCGCCGTACGTATCCCTAGGACTATAAAAGCTATTCTCTTAACTATAGTTCTACGAAGTTATCTTTATCTTTAGAACGTTAAATCGGTTATAGAGGGCCTATATACTAGCTTCTTAACTAATACTTAGGTAGCCGTAAGAGGGTTTAAGCTACGAGGAAGGCGGTAGTAAAGGTATTTAAAGGCTAGGGGTCGTTAATCGTTAAACTATTTATATTATAAGCTTCTCGGGCTCCTCGAAAGTTACCGTTTTATACTATCGTCGTTCCTCGGCTTAGGTTCTATCGGTAATTTATACTACTATACGACGTTCCGCTTACTTATAAAGCTAGGTATAAAGAATCCGGTAATTAATATTTCCGATCTTATTATAGTTATAATCTTCCGTCTTATAGAACTTTATAATTAGGGATATCCGGAATTTATTAATTAGGTATCCTACTTTCTAGGAAAGCTTTCCGTTATCGTTTACGAGCTTAGAAAGACGTTTATAATTTATAAGATACGTAAAAATCGCCTTAAGATCGTTAATTACGTTACTTCGTTTTAGCTATACGAGTTTGCGTTTAACGTTAACTTAGCTTAGTTTATCGGTAATCCTAAAACGGTACTTTAGGGCTATAACTATAACTCTTTAGATCGTTTAATCCTTCGTAACGTCGTTAATACGCTTCCTAATAGTCTTAGTCGTAATTCATTCGCCGATATCCTTAATCTTATCGTCGTCGCTTATACGGTAGCGGTTAAATAATCGATTTACCTTCTCTAGTTATTAAGTTACGTTATATTTATTAAACTTAGGCTTAAAGTAATCGGTAGGGTTAGGGAATCTAATGGCTAGTATTATAATAATTAGGGTAACTACCGCTATACTTTAATTATTAAAGGCCCCGTTATTATTATTTTAAAATAATACCATAGGAAGTAGCGGAATAAATATAGAGCCGCGGGTAAGGGATAGCTAAGTAGGAGTTTTATCGTCGTCCTCTTCCTCTTTGGGCGGATATAAAGGCGGAAAACTAATATCGACTCTTAAGGTCTTTATTAATAGTTTAGTTTTTATTACTTCGGGTCCTAATGGCGATCTGCTCCGTTTCCTAGCTATAGATTCCGTTTAGTCTAACGGTACGAGGTATAAAGAAGAAAGGAGGATAATAAGTATCTTATTATTTAATATAGGAGTAAAGATAAGATAGCTATTATTTATATCCTAATACTTTTTCTTTAGCATAAGTATATTATTATTTATTATACTATCCCGATCGATAGGATCCGGGTATTATACGAGCTTCTTTAATCGGCTAACGCCTAATTAAAATACGATACATATTCCTTAGATTAATAATTTAATTATTATAAATAAGTTAACGATAAACCCTCCTATTAAGGTCTAGAACTCCTAACGTATAACCTTCGTTAAGGTAATACGTATAAGGGATAAATCCTAAGTAAAGGATCGCGTTAAATACGATACCGGTTATAGCTATAGGCCGGTCTCGATCTAACGGAAGTTATTTAATAATATTAGCGGTATTACCCCTAGGCGCCGTTTTACGCCTATATTAATACTTCTCGCCATACTAGTTATTAGTTAGTAATATAGGACCAGTCTATATATAGGTATACCTATTAACTCGAATCTAGTTCCGTTTCCTTAATCCTTTATATCTACGTATTCCTATTAATATTAATTCCTAATTCTCGTTATAACTATCGGTTACTAATAGCTATTAGTTTATTAATCCTATCTATACTATTAATACTAATATCTATATTATATCGTATACTATATCGTCGAATCGCTACGCCTAGGTATCCTAAAATGCCTCTAATATAATAAGTTATTAGTATCTATATATTTAATCTATATTAATTAATAGATTTAAAGGGAAAAAGAACCTATCGTAAGGTCGGTTAAGGCATAATTATTATTAGCCTTTATCCGTCCTTAGTATTAATAAGGAAGTAGCGGCTCGTATAAGTTATCGTAATTTATACTTAGACGCTCGTACGTCCTCTATATAGTAAATAAATAACTATAAGGGGGCTACCTTAATCGCTATAAGCTTTATCTACTCGCACGAGATATACTATACTATTAGCGGTTTAGGAAAGCGGTTAATATCGAAGGCTAAGTACCATTCCTAGTAGCGGTAGTATTACGACGAAAGTTCTTCCGGGTTTTACGGGTTCCTTTATATAGTAAATAAATAACTATACGAAGGATATCCTAATCGGTATAAACGCGGTTTAGTCGTCGTATTATATCCTAATATCGATAGCTTAATAACGTTATAAGTATTAAAGGCTAGGTAATATCCTAACGGTAGTAGTATCGTAAAAGTTTCCGGGCTTATACGTACCTTCCTATAGTAAATAAATAACCATAAGACGGGATACTTTATTTAACGTAAAACGCGGACTACTTTACGGGTTATATAGCGGCGCCGACGGCGATCGGTATCCTTTAAATCCTAATAACGTAATAGAAACTCCGTAAACTAAAGGTTAAGGGGTCGAAAAGTTATAAGGTAATCGCTACTAAGGAGGAGTAAAACGTACGCGATACTAAAGACCCGGATAGGTTTACTCGAAAGTATACTCTATCGAGGATTATAACTCGTACGATAATTTAAAACGAATAAAACTAATATTATTATATTAATCGAGAAACGAGGGATCTAACGTAGTTATTATATCTTAACTATGCTCCTTAGTAGTAAAGATATAATAATCGCTAGCCTAAAGGCATAAGAGGTAAGGAAAGGAAAGGGGTAGAACGTAAAAGTTACTTATTCGGTTATAACGGTACGACGAAGTAACTTAAGCGCCTATAACTAGGATAGATATACCAATCGGAAAACGACGAATCTAATAATAAAAACTAATCTTTAATTAAGGTAAAAATAATAAAGATAGTAATCTAGCTAGGTAGTAAACTCGATAATAAGCATAGCATAGCCCGTACTTACGGGATCTATAATTACTCTATATAGGCATAAGGCCTATCGTAGCGTGTTACGTAATGCATTAAGAGGGCATGTCTTACCGCACCACTATACTATAACATTTTACTCCTTTTGCTATGCCTTTCTAGCTACCTTCTTGCCTTCCCTCTTCTAGTCCTTTCCCAGCTGCCGTTTTCAGCTGGCCGATTAACCGATTACAGCTGTGATCTAAGTTGATCGGCACTGGGCCGGCTGTTGGCAGTTGGGCAGTTATTCGTGCCTCCATTAAAGCGTGCCTACGCTGCTCCTGTTCATTACCCTATTTAAGCGAGTTTCCATAGTACCTACTTTAACTTACTTTTAATTATGAGTTTAGGAGCGTACGTATTTATTACTTTATTAAAAGTATATTGTTGTGGTGCGGTGAATCTAGGCTACGTAGCCTTTTCGATGTATATTTATATTAGTCGCATACTTATAATTTCATTAGTTAGACTTAGACCCGTAGCTATTACGACCTATAGCTATTTACTCGTTTCTTGCTATGCCTTTCTAGCTATCCTCGTTACCCTTCTTTTAGTTCCCTTTCCTAGCTGCCGTTTTAGCTGGCCGATTAACCGATTATAGCTATTTATAGCTATAATCTTAGTTAATCGGTACTAGGCTAGTTGTTAGCAGTTAGATAGCTCTCGTTTTCGTGCCTCCGTTAGCGTACCTACGCTGCTCCTGTTCAAT
Organism: Durotheca rogersii; assembly: GCF_024521655.1. Lineage (NCBI taxonomy): Eukaryota > Fungi > Ascomycota > Sordariomycetes > Xylariales > Xylariaceae > Durotheca > Durotheca rogersii. The sequence continues at coordinate 72,909 of NW_026251304.1, forward strand.
ATAATAAAAAGTTACAAGCTAACATATTTTTAATTATAGTTTAATACGTATATGGAGAAACGTGTTTTTTTAAAGCGTTAGCTGCGAGGATATTGTTGTGGTGCGGTAAGACATGCCTTCTTAATGCATTACGTAACACCCTACGATAGGCCTTATGCCTATAGAGTAACTATAGCTTACGTAAGTACGGGACATGCTATGCTTATTATTTAGTTTATTACCTAGTTAGATTACTATCTCTATTATTTTTACCTTAATTAAAGATTCGTTTTTATTATTAGATTCGTCGTTCTCCGATTAATACATCTATTTTAGTTATAGGCGCTTAAGTTACATTATTATATTACTATAGCGGAATAAATGACTTTTACGTTTTGCCTCTTTTCTCTCCTTACCTCTTATACCTTCGGGCTAGCGACTACTATATCTTAACGACTAAAAGGTATAGCTAAGATACGATAACTATATTACATTCCTTATCTCTCGAATAATATAGCGGTATTAGTTTTATCTATCTTAGATTATCGTACGTACTATAGTCTTCGATAGAATATATTTTCGAGTATACCTATCCGGGCCTTTAGTATCGCGTACGCTTTACTCCTCCTTAGTAGCGATTACTCCATAACTTTTCGACCCCTTAACCTTTAGTTTACGGAATTTCTATTACGCTATTAGGATTTAGAGGATACCGATCGCCGTCGGCGCCGCTATTTAACCCGCGAAGTAATCCGCGTTTTACGTTAAATAAAGTATCCCGCCTTATGGTTATTTATCTGCTATAAGGAAGTACGTATAAGCCTAGGAACTTTTACGATACTATAGCCATTAGGATACTACATAGTCTTTAATACCTATAACGCTATTAAGCTATCGATATTACGATATAATACGACGATTAAACCGCGTTTATACCGATTAAGACATCCCTCATATGGTTATTTATTTACTATATAAAGGAGTCCGTAAAACCCAGGAGAACTTTCGTCGTAATATTATTACTTCTAAGGATAGTACTTAGCCCTCGATACTAACCGCTTTCCCGAACCGGTAATAGTATAATTTATTTCTTACGAGTAAGTAAAGCTTATAGCGATTAAGGCAGCCTCCTTATAGTTATTTATCTGCTATGTAAAGGACGTACGAGCGCCTTAGTATAAATTACGATAACATATACGACCTACTACTCCTTTATTAATACTAAGTACGGATAAAGGCTAATAATAATTATGCCTTAACCGACCTTACGATAGCTTCTTTTTCCTTCTGAACCTATTAATCGATATAAATTAAATATATAGATACTAATAACTTATTATGCTAGAGGTATTTTAGGATACCTTGGCGTAGCGACTCGACGATATAATATACGATATAATATGGATATTAATATTAATAATATAAATAGGATTAATAGACTAATAGTTACTAGTAACTAATAGTTTTAAAGAGAATTAGGAATTAATATTAATAGAACTACGTAGATATAGAGGATTAAGGAAACGGAACTAAAGTCGAGTTAATAGGTATACCTATATATAGGCTAGCCTTATATTATTAATTAATAACTAATATAGCGAAAAGTATTAATATAGGCGTAAAACGGCGCCTAGCGGTAATACCGCTAATACTATTAAATAACTTACGTTAGATCGAAACCGGCTTATGGCTATAACCGGTATCGTATCTAGCGCGATTCTTTACTTGGGATTTATCCTTTATACGTATTACCTTAACGAAGGTTATACGTTAAGAGTTCTAGACATTAATAAGAGGAATTATCGTCGACTTATTTATAATAGTTAAACTATTAATCTAAAGAATACGTATCGTACTTTAATTAGGCGTTAGCCGATTAGAAAAGCTCGTATAATATCCGAACTTTATCGATCGAGATAGTATAATAAATAATAACATACCTATACTAAAGGAAAGGTATTAGGATATAGATAATAGCTATCCTATCTTTACCCTTATGTTAGGTAATAAGACCCTTACTATCCCCCTTTTTACTTTATACCTCGTACCGATAAACTAGACGGAGTTCGTAGCTAGGAAACGGAATAAATCGCCGTCGGAACCCGAAGTAATAAAGACTAAACTACTAGTAAAGACCTTAAGAGTCGATACTAGCTCTCCGCCTTTATATCCGCCCGAAAAAAAGGAAAACGACGATAAAACTCTTACTTAGCTACTACTTACCCGCGGCTCTATACTTATTGCGCTAATTCCTATGGTACTATCTTAGAATAATAATAACGAGGCCTTTAGTAGCTAGAATATACCGGTAACTACCCCGATTATTATAATACTAGCTATTAGATTCCTTAACCCTACCGATTATTCTAGGCTTAAGTTTAATAAATATAACGTAACCTAATAACTAAAAAAAGTAAATCGATTATTTAACCGCTACCGTATAAGCGACGACGATAAGATTAAAAAGATCGTCGAATAGATTACGACTAAGACCATTAGGGAGCGTATTAACGACGTTATAAAGGATTAAACGATTTAGAGAGTTATCGTTATAGTTCTAAAGTACCGTTTTAGGATTACCGATAAACTAATCTAAGCTAACGTTAAACGTAAACTCGTATAGCTAAAACGAGGCAACGTAATTAATGATCCTAAAGGGATTTTTACGTATCTTATAAACTATTGACGTCTTTCTAAGCTTATAAACGATAACGGAAAGCTTCCCTAGAAAGCAAGATACTTAACCGATAAATTCCGGATATCCTTAATTATAAAGTTATATAAAACGGGAGATTATAATTATAATAAGATCGGAAATATCGATTACCGGATTCTTTATACTTAGCTTTATAAGTAAGCGGAACGTCGTATAGTAATATAAATTACTAATAAGGCCTAAGCCGAAGAACGACGATAGTAGAAAACAGTAACTTTTAAAGAACCTAAGAAGCTTATAATATAAATAGTTTAGCGATTAGCGACTCCTAGCTTCTAGATACCTCTACTACCGCTTCCCTCGTAGCCTAAACCCTCTTACGACTACTTAAGTACTAGTTAAGAAGCTAGTATATAAGTCTTTTACGACCGATTTAACGCTTTAGAAATAAAGATAACTTCGTAAAACTACCATTAAAATAATAATTCTTATGGCCCTGAGGATACGTACGGCGCCGATTAATAATATTAATAAGAAAATCCGTTCTTAGTAAACGCGGTTCGGAACCTAAGTCTTTATAACCTATAAATTAACGAAAGACTTTAATAAGATTTAAACGTAGTACCATATTAAACTACCGAGGCATACTAAGGAGGAGCAGAGCGTACGCGATGCTGGAGACCCGGATAGGTTCATTCGAAAGTATACTTTATCGAAGACTATAGTACGTACGATGGTCTAAGATAGATGAAATTAATATCGCTATATTAATCGAGAGGTAAGGAATCTAATGTAGTTATCGTATCTTAGCTATATCCCTTAGTCGTAGAGATGTAATAGTCGCTAGCCCGAAGGTATAAGAGGTAAGGGAAGAAAAGGGGTAAAACGTAAAAGTTACTTATTCGGCTATAGCGGTACGACGAAGTAACTTAAGCGCTTATAACTAAAATAAATGTACTAATCGGTAAACGACGAATCTAATAGTAAAAACGAATCTTTAATTAAGGTAAAAATAATAAAGATAGTAATCTAGCTAGGTAATAAACTAGATAATAAGCATAGCATATCCCGTACTTACGGGAGCTATGGTTACTTTATATAGGTATAAGGCTTATCGTAATATATTACGTAATATATTAAGAAGGTATGTCTTACCGTATTATTATAGCCTCCCTAGTTTAATTATACCGTAAGGAATAATTAAACTAAAAAGGGTAATACGGTAAGTTCCGATTAATATCTCCCTTTAAAAACTACCGCGAAACTCCATTCCTCCGGCTATTATTTAATTACTACGGCCGCGCCTTTAATTTCTCGTTTAATATTATAAGGAGGCCCTTTTATTACTTTACGGCTAACTTAGCCCGGTTTACCCTCGCCGATCTAACCCGATCGGCGTTTTCCTTCTCTATCTCGGCTACCTTTTTCTTAATCTCGTCCTAGCCTTCTTAGTTAAGGGAATAATAAGGAAACGGGCGCGTCCTAAGGATTAATTAGGTATCTTTCTTCTACCTATACGGTATAAAGGTTTCCTCCGATTAAAAAGCCTTAATCTTTTCTAATCCGGGGGAAGGGAGGAGGCGCGTTATAACCTTAACGAGGTTATTATAACGGAGGTTTACGTCTGCCGATACGAGGAAATAAAAGGGATTAGGTATTAAGGCTATAGAAGAACGACGGACTTCGGCTCATGCGATAAACCGAACGAAGGATTTACGGCTAAGGGATTCGCCGATCGGCGTACTTTAAGCGGACGTTATAGCGTTAATAAAGTTAATTCGTTTCTAATAATTTACGGCTTACCGAAAACGCTTAACGATACTTACCCCTCCTTTTAAAACTCGAACGTTATAAAATTACTTTACTACCTCGGCGTATTCTTTTATAGTATTAAGGAAGTCGAGCCCTTTATTTTCTTAGGCCTAGCGCGCGACTTCGATCGGTCGTTTAAAGATAAAATGCGGTAAAATGCCGCTTTAAAAACCGTAATTAAAGCTATCTTATTAGTTTATTAGCGCGACGTAATAGGTAGATTAAAGGGTTATATTAGGCTCGAAATTACCGTCTTTTCATACTCGCCGTAGCTAGCCGAACGCGTACGCCGCCCGATCGAAGGCGCCGTTCCTAATTATATTAAAGTTAAATAATCTTCGGGGCTTAGGAAGATATAATACTACGGCGAAATAGGCTTAGGAGAACTTTAAGGGGTCGGTAATAACTCGTTCGAGGTTTATTAGATCCGTATAAATCGTAAAAACTAAAGTAAAGGTAGGGTTATCGAAGAGGTATTAACGGGTTAGGAAGTTAAACGATCCTATCGATCGGTAGCTTATCGTTTAGTACGGATTTATTTCGAAGGCCGCCTTTTTATTTTCGAGGTCGTAATTAGTTATGATATGGAAGGCGCGGATATCTTCGTTAATAAAGTAGTCGTAACGGGCGACGTAAACGAAAGAATTAGCTAGGGCTACCTTCGTTTACTCTTATAGCTACTAATTTATAATTCGGGATCGATTAACGGATAGCCGGAAGGCCTAGGCTATATCGGATCCTAATTCGATCGGACCCTTTTTCGAATCGTAATTATCTAAAGTATTAAGTTAATATTCTTCTATATTACTTTAGTTATCTTTACTACTATAAATCTTCCGTAGGAGTTTTATTAAGTCGGCTAGATCGGTACGACGTACGTCTCTATAAACGGAAGGAAGGGAAAAAAAGGGGGGGATTCCGGCGGAGCGGGGGAAAGACATAATAAAAATAAAAAAAAGAATTAAAGGAAGGGGAAGAAAAGATAATAAGTTAAAGGTAAAAATAAGAATTTAAATTAATAATAAGAAAGGCAGGCTAGAAATTAATAAGAATATAATAATTATAAGGGAGGGTTTTCGAAATGGGATACCTAAAGAGGAAAAAGAGAGGGAGAAAGGGAGACGTATTAACGATATAATTAGATATACCTTTACGACTAACGCTTTAGGAAAGCGCGTTCCCCCGTATACGTATAAAGCTATAACAAAAGACGCGTTAGTTTATAGCTTCCTATTATATATTCTTAGTAAAGTAATAAATACGTACGTTTATAAATTCGTAATTAAACGTAGGCTAAGGTAGGTATTATCGAGACTCTTCTAAGTACGGTACTTACGACCTAGGTAACGTATTTAACTCTCTCGTTCTCGTCCGACCTCCCTTCTTATTTCTCGCTATTCTACGGTTCCGATCTACTTCCTTTCTTCCTTTCCCTAAGTCCTCTATCTTCGTTTTAATTCGTTTTTCGATTTTTCTTAATTCTAGATTTATAATTTCGTCGTCCTTATTTCTCTCTCTTTTATATATATATATACGATAAATCCTACCATCTAAAAGTAACTCCTTAAACTAAACCAAGCGACCGCCTTTAAGCTACTCGAGTAGCTAAAGGCTACGGGAATTACCGACGAAAAGATTACCGGGGCGTTTAAAAAGGTTAAAGAGGATAAGAAGAAAGCCGCGACGTATTAATAGGCTAAGTCGATACCGCCGCCGGTAAATCTAATAAATAAATAACCTAACGAATCCTTCCGCCGCCTACCTTCTACCGAGGAGTTCCGGGACGTTAATCGGCTAATCCCTAAGCCCTAATAAGTACCGTACGCCCCGTACTTCCGTTCTTTAAACTAAAGCCCGAAAGTAATCATCGGCCGGTAGCTCCGAAGCATCGAAAGAATTCAGGTAATAAACTAATAACGTTAAGTATATAGCTCTTAATATTAATAGGATCTATTAATCGAAGGCTTTATTAATTAATAATAAAATAATTCGTAACGTCCGGTTCTATTTTCTAGGTAAGCCGGCGGTCGGCTAATATATCGCATAGGAAATTATAAGCAAGGATTTTTAAAAGGTTACCTACATTTAGAGTTATGCCATATCCTTCGTTCGTTACGTTTAATTCTTTCGCCGCCGGACGTTATTTATAGAAATTAATAATAAAGGACTAATTAACGAATACTTCCGTCGATTAGCGACGGACCTTCGTTACGTCGTTAGTTTATTCGTTTAATAATATAAGGTACCTAACGAGGTACCTTACTAGTACTACGAACGCCGACTCGCTTCTTCCGATACCGCTAAGTACGCGGGTATATAACCATTCTTTTTCTACCGATCCCTAGCCCTCGATCGTATCTTCGGGTACTTCTACGGCGTCTACCTCTTCTTTATTAACGGGGTACGTTATAAATTTCGGAACAAGCGGTTTACCTACCTACGGGTAAGGATAAATCGCAACCCCCTTTTAATAAAGGATCTAAATTAAGCCGTATGCCCGCTTATAATACGGGTAACGAAAGAGGAGTTATTATCTATAATAAACTCGAAGATCGCTACTTTCCGAAGGTCGGGAAGTAAGTAAGTTTTTAGTTTTCTTAATAACTAATAAATAAAGAATAAGGTAAGAAGGTAAAGAAGAAAAGAGAGGTACTAATCGGCGGGTATACGTTACTTCTAGCTTATTTTTAGACGCGTATTCCTTTCCTTTTCTTTTCTTTTTCTTTTACTTTTATTAATATAAATTACTTTCCTTACTTTCCCTTTAAATACTAAAATATACCCATATTAAAATATAATAATTACGTAACATTAGGATATTAATATCCCGGATTCCTAACGATAAACGCAAAGGATAACTTATTTAAGTATAAGAACGCGCTAATCGGCGTTAATAATCTATGGAAATATACTTTCTTTTAAAGTAAGAGATAGGGAAGGACGTATTTATTAATATTATAATTTAAGGTACTAATTTCGTATATAGGCTGCCGGTTTAATAACTATATAGGAATAACTTCTTTCCTCCCTTACTCGGGAGAGCGACTATATATTAAGCTCCTAGGCTTTATTACTCTTCGATCGGTATAGGTAGGTCATTTTAAGGCACTATAGCCTTATCGTATTATGGTAAGAGGGTTATTTATTAAGTCGGGTCGATCTTCTTAGTCCGGATTTATCGTTAGGTATAACTTCGTATCCTTTAAGCTTCTTATTTAATATTTTTATTATAATTCGTACCTTATCGTTCGGGGCTAACTATTCTTCTTCTTCGTCGTCGATTACCGAGAGCATAAGCTCTAGGCCTTCTTTAGCTTAGGGGTCGTTAATAATCGTCGATTCCTAGTCCTTATATTTAGTCGGTAGTAGGCGTATGATTTATTCGTCCTCCTCCGGGTTCTTTAGCCCTTAAAACCCGTTAATAT